>NC_072735.1:35883093-35924422 GCF_026930045.1 Uloborus diversus | reverse complement strand
AGTCAATCGCGATTCGCTAAAAATTTACTAGAAGACATAAGAATTTAAATTTTAAGTACTCACATGCTATATAACACAAAATATTATCGTAAACAAAATCTAATGTTCTAATAACTTTAAAAACGATAAAGAAAGGAACTGATTTATTTTTAAATCAAATTTGAGTTTCAGAAAATGTTTAAAAACTATCATACGGGCAGTAAAATATTCAGAATCACAACAACTACTCGGATTTTTGCTATAAAGCAATCGCTACAAGTTAGCAACTAAAAGAAATTGCAAAGTCAACGTCAACGAATATTGGAATACGAATTATGATTTCAAAATAAATACTGTTATTTTACATACATTATCGATGATAAAAAAAACTACATTTTGAGAAAAGGGAATGAATAATATTACTAGCACTTACCTTTAACTTGGATTACAGCTGAGCAGTCCTGTCTCAGCACACCCGAAAAATAACTAACATGGCTGTCGATACTTTGAATTCATTAGTTTCTCTTCCCGTATGAAAAGAAACACCTTTTGCGCATCGTTTTGCGCAATCTAAAACAGTTTTACAGTTTTTTTCTGTTATTTAGAAGAGCAGTATTAAACTGTAGGAAAAAGCAGTATATTACTGTAAAAACAACAATTATTTTTTGCAGTGTACAAGTATATTCACGAGTACATGCGTGTATACACGAATATATACGTGTCGTGTTATACACGAGTAAACACGTTCCTATATGAGCAGATACATGTATACATCAGATACATGCATGCACGTGCCTACTCAAGTATATACGTGTACATAAGAGTATATAAGCATGTATACGTGATTACCTACAGGAGTGTATAAGTGTCTACATGAGTACATACGTGTCACATGTATATACGTGTCTCGTATATGTACGTGTCACATCTATATACGAGTATATACGCGTATAAACGAACATCATATGCGCGTATACACTTGTATCTCGAGAAAATACGTGCATACTTGAGTATATATGTGTATAGTAGACGTATATACGCATTTATAAGTGTACGTACATACATATACGAGTATACACGAGTTAATTCGTGGATACATCCAGTGCGTCTTTGTACATGTCTACTCACGTATATATAATATGGAAGCACGAGTATATAGGCATGTATGCGTGTAAACACGATTATATACATGTATAGACGTATATACGTACATTTACATGTATACACCAGTACATGTATGTATACACGATAATATACGCTTATATACATGTCGGCCTACAGAGTGAATCTAAGCACTTGGGCAAAAATCAAAGGGGTGTGAGAGGGGAGGATAAAAAGCAAAGAATCATAAGAAAGTTATAATCACTGACGCGCTATATGCACACAAATACAGAAACTGATGGATGCAAAGCAAGGCAGAAATTTGTTGCACAAAGATGATTTTACCTAACGTTTTAGTTTTTAAGAAATATTTAGAGCAGTTGTTGAAAGTTACAGTCTGTAGCAGCTTCAATACACGCATCGCAACAAAGGCGCAGCGGCTGATGAAAGTGTTTCAAAAGTCTCGTTATTGCAACAGAGAGGGATCTGTGAATGCAACGCATGTATTACAGTTAAAGGCCGCAAATTTCATCAATCGCTTTAAAACTTTCTTAAGTCCTAAAATGTTGTGTAAAATTGTATTTGTGTAATATATATATGTATATATATATATATATATACATATATAAATATAAATATATATATATATATAAATCTATATATATGTATATATATATATATATATATATATATATATATATATAAATTTGTGACTTTTTTTGCATCCATCAATTTCTCACTTTGCGTGCATGTAGCGCGTCAGCATTGTGTTTGTGACCATATGTTCCTTGTTGATTCTTACTTCTTATTCTCTCCTCTAATACCTTTTAATAATTTGCTCAGGAATGTAAACTCACCCTGTATACTTTTATATCATATGATTGTATGTAAGTGTCTACTTGAGTACGTACGCGTATATATAAGTGTTCTTATACATACAAGTATAAGCGAGCATTATACGTGTATAGTAGAATGTACACTGTACAGCTGTATAGATAAAAAATACTTGCAGATACCCATATACGTATTTATTGGTGCATTTATGTGAATACGTCTATGGACATGTCTACACGAGCATATATGCGTACATATACGCATATACTCGTATACTTAACCCCGTTTACTGTAAAAACAATACATATTAAGTAAAATTAATATTTAATTTATATCTGCCTTATATTTAACTATTAAGTGACATTAGAAGAACGATATTCGTTAAGCCTAATATTATAACCACTTTACCCCATCTAACTTAAATTGTTCTAAAAAATTATCTAAAATAGATTTAGCTAACTGCTAATGAGTAAGAGTTCTTGAGACATGTAGGAAGCTTCCTGTACAGTCAATCTGTTCCTAGTTCTATCAAACAAAATTTCCCAAGAATGTTAAAATAGGTGTTTAAATTTTAAAATTTTTCATGTTCACGCAAAATATTTTTTTTTACCGAATAAAATTTTGCCAGTTGTAAAATTTTATATTCAAAATGTAGTTTCTAACTGCCTTACTCTAAAATAAAATTTTCACATTCATTCGAACATTTATTTCCAAGCTATAGCCATTTATTTGACGTATGACCACTTTACCCCATTGACCACTTTCCCCCACCAGACCCTATGCATAATACTCGTGTAGATTATAATATGTAGCACTTCAATGCATTTTTTAAACCCTTCTCCCCATACTGATAAAGTTTGGGGGAGTGGGTTAGCACCCTCTTTCGGTTCAAATAGGAGGTTAAAATTCTTCCAGTATATGGCTA
This sequence comes from Uloborus diversus, assembly GCF_026930045.1. Lineage (NCBI taxonomy): Eukaryota > Metazoa > Arthropoda > Arachnida > Araneae > Uloboridae > Uloborus > Uloborus diversus. The sequence goes on along the minus strand of NC_072735.1, from coordinate 35,921,583 downwards.
TCCACAAGTCTAAAGATATTGAGGGGTGTCCTGGTATCTAGAAGAAACTGTTTTTTTTTTACATGTATTTTTGAACCACCCGACAGTAGAGACGATAATTAGCGTTAAATAACAATTTTTGTTCTCTTGCAATATTTAAGTCTCCCACATCAAAAAATATGGATTTTTTCATTTTTAATAAATTATTTTTTAAAATTCATTTGCAAATGTTGATTTGAAAATGTGTTCGATAATAATTTTTGAATTTGATATTTTATTTAAATGTTTATGTAATGTTTTAAAAGATAAATCGAAAAAATCAATTTTTTTGAAGAAAATCATAAATTTTAGGCCTTTTGCTGGACACCTAAATATTTTTTAATTTGGATAAATTTTTTTCTGGTACATGTGGGGCTTAGGGGCAACGTTTTATCAGCATGAAAATTCGAAGTTCAAAAAAAAAAAAAAAAAAAAAAGGAAATTAATTTGAATTCTGAAATTTTGAGTTCAAATTATGTTTTTCGCAATCACGAACTGAGACAGGACACTACTCATTGGAGTTATTGTTTCTAGAAACGGCTCCTGTCCCCCCCCCCCCAAGCCTGCCTCTCCTCCTGGGCGGTTACGTGTGCATAGTTGTGTGTGTGCGTAGACCTGTGTGTATTCACGTAGGCGTGTGTGAGTGTATGTGTGTGAACGTGCGTGTGTGTAGGACATGGACGCCTCCGACCAGGAGATCGGATAGCTCAAAACCGGAGCAGCCGCGCCGCGCCGCCAGCAGAGGACGGTGGGCGGTGGTGCTGCAAAGGCTTCTGGTCCAAGCTGAAAAAGGCACGGACACCAAAAACGGTCAAATGAGAACAATAAGCAATCGTGATTGCTCAAAAAAAAAAAAAAAAAAATCGGCCTCGAACATAGGGCTGGTTTACACTTTTCGGCGCAAGTAGGCACGGGTTGGTTGTTCCAGGCAAATGAAAAGTTTTTAATTGCAATGATCCCGATATAATCGAGACAGCTTTCAGAAATAACTTCAAAGCAGGCTCAAAGTGGATGCTGCTTTAGGGTATCGATGAAAATAACAGGGCGACACAAGGGCATTTAACCTTTAGCCCTTCTTCAATATGACCCTCTCACCTGTAGCGGTCCAAATCACTTCCGCTGAATATCCACCCCTCTCCATCGTACCCTATAATTTTCAACAACGAGGTTCGCTTGTTAAGAATAATTTTCCACTAGTTCCAGCTTCTTCAGAAGTTCTGTGGGTTTCTTCGCTGTTTTTTTTGGTATTTTTTTGGTTTGGTTAAGAGCTCTTCTTTTTCTGCCATCGGCTATGTTTTTGCTTGGATAATTTGATTGGTAAGTGCCCCGGTAGAAAATGTGCATCTCTTAACAAGGTATCACTCGGAAAGAAATTGTCGTTCACAGAATCATTACTTTAAATGATTTCTTCGTTTCTTGCGGCTATTTTGTTTGTGATGCTGCCAATGAGAGAGATTACTGGTACGGAGCAACGAGTGCGTGCTGTGAACCAAAACCAAAATAATAACTAAGCTAAAAGATTCCGAAGAAAAGGAATGTACAAATTGGTTAACATTTGCTGCAGGCTACTTTTTTAATAGTATTGAACCTAACCACTCTGCGAAGTATTCCAACTTCCATGAATGGTTTCAAAATCCACCTGCAGGGTACTTAATAAAAAAATTTCTTTTGCTTCATTTCATTCTTTTTGCCAACTACATTTTTTTAAAAGAATTTTTTGGTCTACACTTAAAAAAAAAACTGCAATACTACCTGTCCAATGATTTATAATTCCTTTTCTGGTACCAAATTTCGGGCATTTGTCCTGATAAACTGTAGCGATATTAACTAGGGTTGCGATACTAATGGTGCAACCACGCAAATATTTAGTATTTATTCAATCCACTTGTATGGGCACATATTTGCACTTTACTCCGGGAATTTGAAACTTTTACTTTTTATCTTCATATATTTGAGCATAAGGAATAATCTTTATGCATTATAATATAAAATATCACATTTCAAAAACAATATGTATTAAAAAATAAGGATTTACAAGTGTTATGGGTGTGACTACTTAAATAAGGTTGTCATTTGTCAAAGTTACTTAAGATAAAATGGTATTGGTAATGATACTCGAAATATTTATGGAGAAATAGTTTCTCAGAAATTTTCTAGTAGTACTGCAGTTTTTTTTTATAGTGTGGTGATGTGGTAAATGTTTTATTAGTTTATATTTAAAAAATATGTTACCTATCCTTTACGGAACGAAATATCTTAATGTTTCACATACACACAAAAATATATTCAAAGATATATAACAAACGTATGCATGCAACATGTTCGGAGGATTCCTTAAATAATAATAAAAAAGAATTATTCTGGTGAATGTAACTACAGAAGTACCTCATTTTTCCTCTAGGTAGGCACCGAATCACTCATTATATGTGCATTGTGGTCAGTGTATTCTCCCGGAATTCTTTTTTTCTTTTCTTATTTGGGGCAGTCCTTAAATGATGTTACGCTTTTTTCTCTTTTTTTCAGCACATTTTGTTTTCAAACCCTCTCTTTATTTATCACAATGTGTCACCGTTCACCATACCTTTCCCTTGCCATATGTGACACTATTTTACAAACATACATTGTAAAAACGATTCAGAAACGTTACTGGAAAACAATGGGCAGCTGATGTGCCCAATTTCTTCCAGTAACGTATCTTGAAAAAAACCAGGAACGCTTTCCGCTAAAAGTCAGTAACCTTTCTGAAATTAGCCTCGAAACTTTATGAAGACGTGCGAAATCTGCCCTGTTAAAGCCAATCATGTCTCTAGAACCTTCTAGAAAAATTAAGTAGGTTTAGTGTTATTGATTAGAACCTTCCTGATTTACCAAGGAGGCTCCATAGAAATCAGATCGACCACGGCCAAAGCTATGCAAGAAGAAACCAGCCATATCTCTTGCCTGCAGTTCCTGCTTTGCAAAGCTGTAGCCATCCATTGACTTCTTCGCTCATCATTAAGAGCTTAGTCAACCTGGACAAGCCGTAAGCAATCATAGGCTGATACACTTAATAAAAACGCTCATTCAATCTTTAAACTGGTTGCTAAAAATATTTTCCACAATAGTGAAAAGTCTGCACGCGTGCAATTGTAGTGATTCAGGAAACTTTTTTGTGAAGATACTTGTTTTTACGGGGAAATAGGTGAAAACGTGTGAAATCCCAAGACGTTCCACGGAAATAACCAGTAACGTTTCGGAATTTTTTTACAGTGTACTGCTATAAAGAACTTTTTATTTCAACTTGCGTGATATTACACTCCCAACCTCCCCCTTCTCCTTGCCGCAAACTCACAATTTCACGAATCCGCCTCCACCCTCTCGAAGCGTGAAGTCATTTATAGACGTACTCTTAGAATGAATGCTTTGTTAAAGAAGTTTAGCTTGCTTATCTTCCCGTCGTGATGTCAAACACTGCTTTGCTTGCATGCTGCAGCAAGGTAAAAATGGAAGTGTAAGAGTGGATTTTTCGACTAAAAAAGGAAAAATGTGTGAGTGTGTGTGTCAATTCACGGCAAACTTTGCTCAGTAGGAAGAGACGGACAAAAACGCTTAAAAAAAAAAAAAAACCATGCACTTGTGGTTCAATCGACCACGGGCCATTGAAAAGATGGCTAAGTTATACCGAACTGTTTCAGTAAACTGAAGCTCAGTTCAACGAATTTTGAGTGAAACTTTGGTAATGAGAAGCTTCATTTGGAAATTTGTGCCAATCGGCCTCGTCATTGCATTAGTTTTTGGCCAAAAACAGAATATTTCTCTTTTTCCAGCTCCTACCCACCTGATCTCGCTCCATACGACTGCTTTTTGTTCTCTGGAATAAAACAGTACACGAAAGATCTGTGCCGCAAAATAGGTGAAGTAAAAAAAAAAGGAGAAGGGGAGGGACACCATTCTAGCGTGGAAAAAGCGAGTTATAGTGAAATGCCGTTACAACGAATACCAATTCAACGAAATAAGTTTTCTGTCCCCGTTTGACTGCCATTACATTGCTTGCATCCCATTACATCGAAAAATTTGCTATGCCTTAAAATTCGTTGAAACGGGAAAATGCTACGAAGGAGGTAATTGATTTTAAAAACTTTAGAATAATTTTTTTTCATGAAACTAGTTATTCCTATCATGATAATTTAGAGAAGGTAATAAATATAGCTCTTTAAAAAATAATCCTGGCATTGTTTTGGGGAGGAGTGTATTTAAACAAATTAAATATGAAAGTGTATCAGCACTTTTATTGCTTGAGTTTATCCGTTTGCAGACAATATAATCCCTTGAAAAGAAGATTTCAATAGTAATTCCTCCCTGACAAGAAGGAAACAAATATATAGAATCTGAAGGAGCAAGGAATATGGAGGACAAAAAGCAGTACGTCAGTTTCTTAACCTATTAAAGAATGCAAAGCGAATTTGAGATACTAATATGTCATGACATTTTTATTCACTTGCAGCAGTCACCAACTATTACAAGAGCAATTTATTTCGTTAGAGAAAAAGAGCAGGGAATGGAAAAGCAATGTTTTCATTGAAGCTGAAGGAGTTCTGTTCACGTATACATGGAAAGATTCAGAGCACGTTTTCCAACAAATGAACGGCCCGCTGAGATATAACGAATGTGCGGGACAAGTACATGTTGTTCTTCCTATAAATCTAAGGTCGGGAAAAGTTTGTTCAATCTTTTACATTTTTCAAGTCCGGAAAAAACCACGGGAGACAATAATACTATAGAAAAAAAAATGTCGTATTCAAGCTATGGCCTGCTTTTGAAACTGAACTTCCAACGACGGTCATCCATTGTGTGTGTGTGTGTTTCACGGGACATTTCATTACTCCTGGGAAAACGAGTGCAAATGATTCGTCTTTTGACTTGGAACACTTTAAGGACGATGGGACACATAATGTCCCCCAAGTTTAATTTTTTTTTAAATTACCAGTCATTTTTTTAAATTATAAATTACTTTTTAAATTACGAATTATTTTTTTTAAATTATGTGAACTATGTTTTAAAATTATGTGAACTATTTTTTAAAATTATGAATTATTTTTTTGAAATTATGCTTTTTTTTAAATTATTGAGTACAAATCAATTTAAAAATTACATTTCTTTCCATGTTTTTGAGATTTCAGAATATTAATAATAGCAATATATATATATATATATATATATATATATATATATATATATATAAATTATGTAGTGCTTAAAAAATACTGTTATTTTATTTTGAAAACATCACGAATAAAACTATATTGGTTGAAAACACTGCGTTCATACTGGTCCTGCTTCTACTTCTTTTCAAGCTTATTTCTTTAATTGAAGATGAAAAGTAATGTAATAAATTATCCGAATATTTCTGAGTTGAATGATAAATTAATCAAACTTTGGATAGTGTTGCAGTTTTGCATCTTTAATGGTGTGCATTATGTGCATCATCAACTTATAAAAAAATCTACTGAATCATTTTTCACAAAACTTAGCACAAGTGTTATTTACGTTGCTATTTAATAGTTATGCATAAAAAAAAGTAAATACTCAACCGCAAAACCGTCGACCGGTTTTAACAAAGAAAGACGATTTAGCCTTATTAGGAGCATGGGCTATCAGTAAGGCCAACTCTGAAAAAGTCACCAAAAAAATATTGTCAAACTGAAAAAGAAATTTGAAAAGTTCGACATTTTCATCAACCACGAAGAAACAAAACTTACTGTAAAATAAGATCAGGAGGTTTTGACATCGCTCTTATAATTTTTGCTGCATTGTTGCCTGATAATTAAAAACTGCTTGTTGATAACGTTTTATTGTCAGTTACGCCTTCTGCACACGATAATTTCACGATCTAGCAAATTATTTTTGAACGAAATGAAAAAATGAGAGGATGGCTCTATTGGTCTACATGGCTAAATTTTGCGCACCAATCTTATTATTATGGAATGAATTACTTGTGCTGCCTAAAATTTGTCAATGTTGATTTATTAGTAAACGTGTTTACATTTTATTAAATTTCAACATAGTCTTTAGCAAATTTTTCAAGTTTTTCTCTTTTCGCCACAGTGCACAAAGGAAGAATGAGAACGAAAGTAGCGGGAAATATAGGCATTAGCAACACTTGAAACTTTTAAAAATTCAAAAACTCATCTTGAAACGATTAATGCAACCAATTTGAATAAAATTGTTAAATTGTTAATTGAAAGTGAAAAGTTTGATAAGTCAATTGAAACAGAATAACAAAATAAGTAACATAAAAAAAAAGGAAATTCACTTCGTGGCAGGAATGGGGTTGTTTCCTTCAGTCAAAAGTAGTACTTTTTGTCACTGAAATTGATACAATAAGCAAGAAAAAAAAAAAAAAAAAACATGTACTCAGAAAATACTTTTATTTTCCAACAGTTATTTTTAATTATTTTTTTTTAAATGTCTGATTCTTCAAACAAGGCTTGCTCTTTATGACGTCACAAATGATGCACTATGTGGAGCATCTTTCTGCCGCATTTTCACGTTATGATAATCAAGAAGCGAATTACAATTGCGCTCTACGCTTGCTATTAACCAATACACGTGAGTAAATATGCGAATTAAATATTTTGCACTGTGAATGGCAACACAGAATGGCATTTCATCATTTGTGATGTCATCGGCAAGAAATATAAACAATAAAAGATCACCGATTTAAGTAATTTTTTAAAAATATTAAACTTAAACAAATTATTTAAAAAATGGTCAGATCCTATGTTTTTAAGCATGTTCTTTCAGAAGAAAATACTTTTAAAATTTTGGGAACGACCCCATTAGGCATTCTAGCTCTTATTACACAAGCTCATTTTAATACGAGAGCCACATTTGATCAAAAGAGACGAAATCTTAGAAACGATGCAACAAATGTTTTTTCTGAAAGTTGGATCTTTGACACTTGTGAAGTCTTGTGCAATTGAGCTATGAAGATGCGCGCCGTGGCAGCACGCAGGCAGTCACTCTCCCAGCATGGGCTGTGGCACCATAGAGCGAGTACAAGGAGAATTACTTTAAAAGCACAGGGCGAAGTTTAGTCGAAAACATCCGCCAGTGATACCCCGTGTCTCTTCATCTCAATTACATAAGACCAAAGAATAAATTGCGGAGCTGCATGCCGTGCTAAGCAAGGAATGCCAATCTATATCTTTTGTGTTGAGAAAAAGTATTTATCTAGCTTAGACTAAGAGGATTTGAGCTTTTTTTTACTGAATGGCATGTAATATTTGAAAAATTTAATGAATAAAACAACATATAATTTGTATTCTTCACAATAGTTGAAATATAGCTTCCATTTTAGAGGGGACAAGTTAGGGATTTTTATTTGCACATTTGAACAAAATGGCAACGCTGCAAATGTCGAGAAAAAATTTTTTGATTTTTCCTTACTTAAAATGATTATATTTATTTCTTCGTCAATTAATAGCCTTAGTCCTTTTTTTTTTCTTTTTTTTTTTTCTTTTTCTTTTTTTTTTTTTTTTTTTTTTTTTTTTTTGTTGCCGCAGGTAAAAAAAGGTCAAAACATGTTTTTTTTTCGCTCTTTTGAATGAAAGCAGAACCGAAACGATATTTTTAAACGAGTAGAAAGATCTATTTCTATGTCAAAAAATTAAATTACGAATTAAAAAATAACTACTCATCGAATTTTTTTTTTTAAATTGGTCTATAAACCTTTCCACCACTAACCTAGACAAACTGTTCACATTTCAACAAAATCAGTCCGGTAGTTTTCGAGTTTACCCCGGGCATAATGTCAAGAAAATGCCAAGATAAAAATGCCAAGAGAAGCAAAACGAATGTAGATACTGCAATTTAACTGCCCAGGATAGAATTGCTTGAAGTCCATTTATCTTCTATGCAAATCGCTTCAATATTGATTTAAATTTAGCTAAGCTTTCTTCGAGATTACATTGAACATACATTTTAAAACATCATCACCATAATCAATGATTTCTTCTTCCGTTTTTTCTTTCTTTTTTTTTTTTGTAACTTTTTCCTGATGGTACGGTTCACGGCTTTTAATTTCTATTTAGCTTTAACTGCTTAACTTAGATGCGTGGGATCATCTGGATTCCAAGTACTTTCGACAAAGTAATAGCAATAAAATATTTCTCAACACTGATTATTATGTTTCTGCATTGTATTAAAATAAAAAAATGTATATGCTTAGATATTCTTGCATTCATTGATACACTTAATGAGTACAGCAATGCTTAAGTATTGATTGAGAATGGTAACTTACAGTTTAGGTTGATAACCGTTGTGAATTATATTTTTCAACAGATATAATTCTGTTAATTGAAAATTATATTCCTCTGGTAACAGATAAGAACTGTATTTATGGGAAGGAATGTGTAGAAATTACTAATTTATGGGAAGGAATTCGATCAAGGCCTCCAAATTGTTAGGGAACTCAAATTACTTGTAGGACACAGTACTACAGTGTAAAGTGTCAAACTACTTAGTAGTTGAGCGATGGAAATGCCTTTTGAATGTAGCGATACTCTCAAAGTTCTTTGTTTTAATATGGCTGAAACTTGCCAAATCCACTAGGGAACACAATTTGCTTTGTACCCAGAATCCAAGATCTGTAAATAGGTCTTTGCCGAAGACAGCTCGTTCTTGCAGTGGAAATTTTTGGCTCTGGAGACTTACTTACAATTTATGAAGCATAGGACTTTCTGACAGACATTTGCGAACTAATATTTCACTTTGCCAACCCTGTTAACAAACATTGTGAACTCATTCCGTGATCTATATTTCTCTCCGATAGGGTTCCTCCACATTTCGATCACCGTGCCAAGGGAGGTCAAAACAGCTGGTTGACCTTCATCGGATCTATTGCGTTGGTAACGGATCGAACAACAAATAGTTTTCGAATTGTTTTCTCCTCACGCAGGAGTCGTTATAACATAGCAATGTACCGCATGGTCCAACCGCACGCTTGCGCTTTTACCATCGTGGTTCATGGCGACTGATGGAAGTTGAAAGGTCATGTCGTTATTTCAGCATCAGTACCCGCCCATCATTGCACCGGGGAGTAAATGCTGCTCATTACCCGCCAAAAGCGAAAAAGAATACGAGAAAGTATGACATCCGTTCGAAGAAACATTCCCTGTTATTAAGCCTGGCTCCGAACGTCTACTCCTCCCCCTATTACACTGAAAACCTACCTTCTTTACACGACGTAACGTGAAGGTTAAGACGAGACCAAACCATTTGTTACCAATCCTTCGAGGGATCCGTCGGTCACCAGACACATATGGGGATATATTCAGAAGATGAACAACATAATGGTCAACAATTACACGCATTATAAGACCTTGGCTATCGGCGTGCGCATTTATTTAGAAAATTTTTTAGTTTTTATCAGGTCCTTGGTCTCGTGGTATCGCACCCACAATCACCATGGTATGCTTTCTAGGATGTTCCAATCATTTTTCTTCTGCCAGCATTCGGCTTTTGATGGGAAAATAGTACGGCATAAGGCTCTTGAAATGATGATGAAGCATTCGGTCTGGGGTTCTTGATATTAAATTCTAAAAGCAACATCATTTTTACAGTCGAAACGTGTGCAACAGAACTGCACCTTTGAACTTGATAAATATTTTGGCCAGCATGATACTAGACTTCAAGCAGCCGAGTAAGAACTCCCATGAGTTTTTAAATGACTTTTCTGAAAACTAGAAAAAAAGAAAGCGCCATTATGAGCGTGCTTGAAAGTCGAGCTTTATTTTTATCGCCATATTAACACCTTTTCTACATGAGCGTACTCATTTATGATAAATGAACATAGGTTCATATATTAGGCAAAACCATGAACTTCAAAAAATATTATCATACTAGCTGCGTTGCCCGGCTTTGCACGTTCCACCTCGAAAATAAAAGTTATGTCAAGTGACGCGAGTTCACCACTCAGGCTTGAACGAAAAAAAAAAAAAAAGTCAGTGAAATTTTGCGGCAGATTGCGGAAAAAAAACCCTAAAAGTAAATATTTTAAATCCCCTGATTACAGGAAAAGTCCCAAAACAAAAACAAGAATTTTACCTGTTCATATTCGAGAAAAAAAGTGGCAACAGATCTTTTATCTCAATGATTTTCTTCACGCTATACATTTTAATAAAATCATTGTTGCTGAAAGTTGGGATGAAGCACTGAATAATAATTTGAATGGAGGAAAGCCTTCGAAAAATAAGAATTTTATGTCGAAATCTAAGTATCATAATTAATAGTTTTTAATTGATATCTCCGCTAATTATTATCGGAGGATTATGTTAAATAGCCAAACATGAAGACGGGAAGATTACGAATACATCGATACCAGGTTCGATTCTCAGTTCACTGTCGTTCGGGAGAAGAAGCTTGAACATACATAGATACATAGGTACATACGCTCAGTTTTTAATTATATAAGATTTTATACGCTAGTATAGTTACGTGGAATCAAATGCTTTGACATAGAGGGTTTGCCAATTTTATAAAATTAAATTTTTAAATGAAACTCCTAAAATATTCACGACAGGAGAAAATTATTTACAAGCGTAACCGAATAAAAATGCAGTGTTCGAAAAATCCTTGCCACACTTGAAAAAAAATTACAGAAAAGTAACAAATTGTCAAATGAATCTGATTTGTGCCATGTTGCATTATAAATTTAAAAAAAAAATTTATAACACCATACAAAGAAAAAAAAAGGGGGGGGGGGAGAAAAGAAAGAAAAAAAATTAATTTGAATTTTGACATATTGAATTCAAATTATGTTTTTCGCAATCACGAGTGTGTTTGGAGGCAACAATGTGAGTACGTAGGCGTGTGCGTGTATGTAGGCGGGTGTGTCTTCGTGTAGGCATGTAAGTGTGTATATACGTGCGCGCGCGTGTGTGTATGTGCGCGCACGCGTGTGTGTATGTGCGCGCGCGTGTGTGTATGTGCGCGCACGCGTGTGTGTATGTGCGCGCGCGTGTGTGTATGTGCGCGCGCGTGTGTGTGTATGTATGCGACAGTGTGTAGGTGTTAGAATTGTTTTAATTTGATTGTTTTTCGTACGTACATTTGAAAGCACATTTGCATATTTCCTTATATATTTTTAAAGTGAGAAGTATCACTGCAAACCGTGAACTGAATTATGCAAATGTTCTGTCCTTATAAGTTAAGGAAACAAGATGTTTTTGCTTTAGAAGGTTATGCCGTTAATTTGGTTAGCAACAAAGATCGTAGATATGAAATTCATGTATGTTATAATATCTTCAATAAAAGATTTGCATTTAAATAAGTGTCTTCTGATCTCAACAGACGGAAATTGTTATTTTCATGGTGGATGTAAGTTATAAACGCTATTAGCGGTAATATATTCTACAGTAGGCATGCGTGTGTGTATGTATGCGCGTGTGTATAGGATATGGACGCAACCTGGAAACTGTTTTCGCTAGAGGAGTAACATCGGGAGGGGCCGGTCGACGGTGGTGCTGCAGAGGAAGGCGGAGGGAAATAAAGTCAAAGGACATCAAAACAGTCAAATGAGAACAATAAGCAATGTTATTGCATAAAAGTATAGTTATAGGTAATAGCTGCATCGTCGCAGTAAGAAAAACAAACGTCATGTGAGGAGTCACTTAATAAAATGATCAAATTCCTCAAACGACGTTTGTTTTTCTTACTGTGAAGATATAGTAATTGCCTATATAATTACTTTTTGATTTATTTATTTATTTATTTGTTTTTACGATGTCATTAAGGCAAGACATAATATCAAACAAAATAAGTTCTGGAACCCTATAGTCTTTAGACGTTGCTTTCATTACATTAATAGCCGACTATGTCTAATTCGTAAAATTCCCATAAAATGGAAAAGAATTACAGAAGGACCGTACTCCCGTAAGTAAATTAAGCCCTGCTTTGCATGAATTATACTTTCAATCTTGAAATAAATATTCATTATTTCCACACGACGTCTCTAATAAACACATTTCATTAATGTAATTGGGCATCTCCAATGTCTTGATCTCGACTTGCCTGAGTGTCTCTGAGCCAACAGTCATAACATGTTGATGCTGCTCCCTAGCAAATATCCTCACAAGTTTTTGAGCATCAGTCGAACTTCGGTCTAGCATGCAGAAAGGAGAACCTGTTTTTTTACGAAGTTGAGTAAATTTTGTGTTGAACGTTTTGAAGCTTATTGTGAATAAATAACACTTAGTTAAGAAAGAACAACTATATAAAAATTAGCAGAATTTTATTCTTTTTTGAGAATTGCATTTGTGTGAACTGAAATTTTATTAAATTTCTTTGCACGTTAAAAATAAACCCAAACTTGGCGATGGGGCAAGTTTACTCTTTGACGTCGGAGAATCTTTACACACGTTCTTACTGTGTCTTACTTAAACGTGCCCTTGACACTTTTTTCGCTCCAAACTGTCTCAAACCTTTTTAGTATTTTCCAGCTATTTAGTTTAGAAAATTACCATTTAATTTTTAATTAAGTTACACATTCGTATATTACAGCTTACAATCATACAGTGCTGTCTTCATGCCCCTTCAGCTTTAACTTTATACACTATTGAGTATGTAACAGGGCCGTATACAAGAGAGGGGGGGTCTTAGGTTTCTACCCCCCCCCCTTCCCCGAAAAGTTCGGTTTGGCATTTAAATGTTCGTTTATATTTAAAAATTTATCAAAATTTGTCAAATAGATAACCCGACGACCTGAACACAAATAGCGCAAAGCTTCTCATGAAAGTTTTTAACCCCCCCCCCCCAAATTAGTTTCCGGTTACGGCCCTGGTCTGTAATAAATTTGCTTTATTTTAACGATGGTAAGACATTATGTTCAAAACACTAACAGAACCACGTTAAGTGTCAAAGTAAATATGCGTAAACGTGCCCCGCGTCCGGGGCAAGTTTACGCAACCGACTTGGACCCAAAAATAATTTTTTTAGCGGTTAAAAGCACAAACTGAGCAATAACTGAGCATACCAATTTTGACTCCATTAAATGCTTCATAAAACCACAATGTCAAAAAATTCCTGTTAAAAAATAAAATTTTGAAAATTCATTGAAATAATTCGCACAAACGTGCTTTGGTCTACCCTATATCTTTATGACGAAAACAATTTTCAACCAAATAAAGAAGATATATCTCTCTTCAAAATTCCTCACAATGAATTTGTGAGAAAATTTCTCCTGCTACAGTGTGATCTTTTCTAAAAACCGTCGTGATAACTTCAAAACGTATTTCTAAAGTTTTTCGATTCTAAAAAGAAATTTTAAAAACTGAATATTAACATTCACTAAATCTCGAAAATTCATAGTGTAATTCATTGAAAAATCTTGAAACATTTGTTCCTTTCACAATGGCTTTACGTAAAAAAATGTTTTTATTTTTCAACGGTTTAAATGTAGATGCACATATAGAATAGTAGGGGAAGGTTGCCGTCAATGAACCACATAACAGTTTTCGATTTTTTTTAGAAGGGAAATTCAACTCAAATTTCACTTTAATTACAGGAACAACTTCTCAATATATTTCTATTTTAATAATAATATTCACTTTCATGATAAATATACACAGTGAAGAATGAAAATTAAAAATAATTTTTTTAGCATGTGGTCCATTCATGGCAACCGGTTGCTATGAATGGACCATCGAGTTTCCATCGATGGACCACATTCTCAAATTAAAAAAATCAATGCGTAATTTACAAATATTTATAATAGGCGATCAATAAACACTACAAATAACAATAAGTATGGAAAAAGAGATTTATTTTCTAAAATGTTTTATTTTCGGATAAGAGGGACATAAAACAATCCCAGCACTTCCACAACACCCAGCTTTTGTCATCACACCTCTTTCACCACTTGATATTTTCCCAACCTGTGCAACACCGTCCTTATCTAATATCTTTTCAACCTCGTTCGAACAGCTGGGAGTTTTGTTAAATCCCAGTTTGAAAATTTTCGTTCGACGCAATGTTCAAACTACGTACTTTTCGTACTTGCTGTCTAAAAGGTCAAAGATTTTATTGACCATTTTATTGCTGAAACCAGAAGCTAAGTCTCAAACTACCAGAGAATACTAACAGACTTTTTGTCTTAATTAAATCTGTTATTTTTCTCAGCCTCTTGAAAGGCCAATTTCCCCAATCTTCCGGAAGTAATTCCAAAAAACGCCTTCTCTAGTTTAAAAATATGATTCACTAATTATATTCCTATTTCGGAGGGCTTATCTTCTAAATTTCTAATAAGTGACTAAGGTAATAGCAAACCGGTTTTTATCTTCCATGCGACTGTTTAAAGTTGCTTTCAATACTATATTGTCGGCAGATTTCTTTAAGGTCCATGCCACCATTTCTGTAAGCTACTGCTCTCATATTTTACTAATTTTTCATTTTTCTGGAATAGCAAAAGTATTTGAAAGTGTATTATTATGTTTAAAATTTTTAATCAATTTCATAAAAAATTTTGAGTTGAAATTATAATAAAGTAAAAGAGTTTTTATGAATTACTGAGAGAAACTTTTTATTATTATTTTTATTATATTTATTTTTGAAGAATTGAGCAATTTTCAAAGGTAATCGAGCTGAAGTTAGAACAATATTTGCTATTTTCCATGAATGCACCACTTTGTCAGGTGGTCCATTCGTGAAAGCACCTAGCGGTTCAATGATAGCAACTATGTCGTTTTGAATATTCTTATAGGTGTTACTTTGACGAATCATGATGAAACATGAAGTATGGGGAATTGTACTTGAAAAGACACTTTTAAGTCAAGGTTAACGTACAATAAATCAGTGATATTCAAAGCATGTTATAACTAAATGAATATCTCAATAATTAGTAAGATAATCGTAGAACTCTTATCTAACCGATTAACAATATGATGAAGTAATTTTATCTACTTGACGACTCTGCAGTAGACTATTTTCAGACAAAGGAAGGTACTAAAACTGATTACACGTCTGCACAAACTCTGGTACGGGAAATATCTTCGCGATCTAGTCATGGGAACCGGTCCATTGA
Organism: Uloborus diversus; assembly: GCF_026930045.1. NCBI lineage: Eukaryota > Metazoa > Arthropoda > Arachnida > Araneae > Uloboridae > Uloborus > Uloborus diversus. Next base: position 35,906,507 of record NC_072735.1, on the reverse strand, counting down.
CGGCAACCTTTCCCTATGTTGCGAGTAAATCAAGAATCGAAAAATAAGTAAATTATATGCACCTTGTCAGTGAATTTTGGAGTAGCAAAAAACAAGAAATTAAATTTAGTTTACCCTCTACAAGCAATATAATCTGGATCTGGTTAATTATCAAAACGTAAGAATTTTACCAGCACCCGAGAAAATACTCTAGAGCAGAAATAGGTTTGATCGAAAGAGTGAGAAAGGAACAAAAAATATTTTACTTTACCAGCACTAAGAAAATACTCTAGAGCAGAAATAGGTCTCTGTATCTGTTGAGCCAGGCTTTCTGTCGGTTAGATCGAAAGAGTGTGAGAAAGGAATATATTAATATTTTATTTTACCAGCACCGAGAAAATTCTCTAGAACAGAAATAGGTCTCTGTATCTGTTGAGCCTGGTTTTCTGCCGGTTAGATCGAAAGAGTGTGAGAAAAGAACATATTAATATTTTATTTTCTTTATTGCATCATTCATTGGCAAAATGGCAGTAATACATTGAATTAATGAAAATAAGAGACTAATGCGCGACTTTTTATCAGCGCAGGAAAATACGTAGTCAAAATCCAAAAGTTGATCTCCTTTGATTACTCAAGAGCAGTGGCGCCCAACCTGCGGCCCGCGGACTACATCCTTCCCGTGAAGCTGATCCACGTGGCCTGTGGTTTCATTTAATGTTACAAATTCGGATCCAAATATTTAAAAATTGGTTTCTGAAAAACAGATGCATTTAATAAAAGAAACATCAGTTAAAAAAAAACTAAAAACAATTGTTTTTAATTTTCTTTCCCTTTCCATATTTAGAAAATCTTTAAACATTTTAAACTTTCATTTGTGTTTGCGGCTCGTGCCCGCCAGCCGCGAGAATCATTTTAATATGAAGTGCGAGCGCGGAGCGCAGAACTTGCTTTGAAAAAGGATGGACAAAAGCAACATAATGATAGAGGTGTAATAAAAATATTTTTTTCAGATGAACAAAAATACAAAAATTATTTTTAGTTATATATATTTTATTATTATTATTATTATTATTATTATTTCCTTTTTTAGGGTAGGGAAAAAAAACTTTCGAAAAGTGAGCATTTTTGATTCTCTTTGTCTATCTCGATTAAAAAAGGGGAACAGATGCGAAGAGAAATCAATTCCAATAACATTATAAAGTTCAAGAACTATAGCCTTTTATATTTTAAACACAGAAAGGAAATTGAGGTTCTAAATTTGTTCACCTTGCTGTTACGACTTAAAAATTAAAAAGAAAGAAAAATTACCGTTTCATTTTAAGTATTTAAATTTTACATCCGAATAAAAGAGTTTCATATCCGAATAAAAGAGCGGGATTAGTTTTGAAATTTTTAGATCGTTAGAACGACACTTTATTTCTAGAATGAAAATAAACAATGTATTTTCAATCTTCTAAGGAAAAGGGTAGAGATAACGAAACAAAACGAAATCGAAATTTTTCAACTTCTGCAGCAAAAACGTGTTTCGGACGTCTAGCGCCATCTATGTTTCACAAGAGAAAGTACAAGAAAATAATTGCCACAAGGGTTTGTTTCGTAACCTGCACGCTGTACGTGAAAATGCAGTTATCTATAAAATTATCTTTCGCAAATTTATCACACAAAGAAATTTTTTTACGTTTTCAACGTATTTAAATTTGAATTATTCATGCATTCATTTTTTTCAGTAAACTATTATGCTATAAATCAGCCAAACCCCAGGGTCTTGGCGCACCTCCTTCAACCGTGGGCATGCCACAAATGGTCGATTTTATCAAGGGTGCTCATCCCCCCCCCCAAAGAAAAGCCAAGGCGACAATCCCACTTCAATACGAGAACCTCCTCCAGAATTAACCCCCCATAAAATTTTAATGCCGCCTTCTATCTCTATCCAAGCCCCTCTTGGGGCAGGGCAGAATGATGATCTTTTTCTTTTTCAGTTATATAACTTGAATTCAAAATCTCAAACAAGTTTCAAGCATATTTAGTGAGTTCATTAAGGGATGAAAACTACATTCTAGCTAAACATAAAATTGAAATAATCGATTGATTTTATTCTGTTTACTGACACTAAAACACATTCAATTTTACATTTTCCTACATAAAACAGACAACATTTTGAAAAGTGTCTGCCTAACTTGGTCAATGAAATGATATAAAAATTGAACTACGTTCTAAAAAATTAAGAGGTTTACGAAAAATTATGTTATTGATTCTCTCCGTTCTTAAAATTCTCTTCACTCTGTTTTTTTTTGGAATGTGTAAACTAAATGTCAGGTATTTTTTAAAAAGTAATGGAGCTTCTATAATTTTCAAAATCTTATTATATAATTAAGATTTAACCATGTTGTAGAAATTAATAAGAATATAGAAGCTTGTGCGGTTTCAGTGTTTACAAGACGATACTCTAACATGCTTTTCATTTAATAGTTCATTGTTCATCTTATTATCTTATATCTTTTTAACTCTGTAACGACAAAATGCGGACAAGGAGGAGGAAACTGAAATCCAAAAATTAAAAATATGCTTAAGAAAGCGTCTTAATTAAAAAATAAGATTTGTCTTTACTTTACACGGTCATGTTTATACACAAATCAAGGAAATAATATGAAGAAAATAATGGTTTAAAAGCATCATATATTTGAAACTCAAACACATTTCGTCAATTAATTTATTATTTTTATTATTGTTTACATTATTATTATTATCACCCTCATCAACAACATTATTGTTTTTTTTTATTACCACCACCAAATATCACGCAGTACTGCCAAAGTTCGTCAACTCAAAAAGTATTTCCAACGCATGATTCCTGCACCTATGCGATAGGTACCGAAAAAATATGTAAAAGAAGAGAGAGAGAACTCTTCTCAAACTCTTAGAGAAATCATTATATATACAATCAGTGTTATGTATCTTAATACAGTGGCTCCCAAAAGTATTCGTACACCTTGAAATTTTGTAGTAAAACCAAAATAACGCGAAACTGAATTCTAATATGAAGTCTAATTTTTTTCACACCATTCCTATACCATTCTGAATAAAATCTAGAAGATTTTTCAAAATATTGACAGATTTTATTTTTGAAACTTGTCAAAAAAGCGAAAAGACAGAGAAAAAAATACGCTGCAAAAGTCATCGTTCACTGAAATATTTTGGAATAAATTTATAATTAAAATTATCATACGTCGTTTTTATTATTATTATTATTATTTTTGCATTATGTTGACACTGTAAAGTCATTTGGCTTTAATTTTTTGTTTATTTATTCCTAAATATTCTGTTTATTATTTTAAAGTGGCAGGCATGCGTAAAAAACAACAACACGATTCGAAATTCGATTTTTTCCCCCTCACAGTAGCCTTGGTTCTTGAACAGCAGATTGGTTCTTGTTCGTGCGAAAAACAGAAAGTTTACACTTTCCGTCGTAAAATCAATGATAAATAAGCTCAAAATGTTCTGGAACCACGTCTTACTTATAGACGAAAATATATTCAACATTTTGGGTTAAATTGTTGTATAATTGTAAATAGAAGAAAAAATGAGGAATTTAATCTTAAGAACTTAGTTGGGATCAGTTAATCAGGACAGTTAACGTGTTCTTGTGTGAGGGTGCATATCATCATCAGGACTTGGAAGTTTGGAATTTTTTGATGAAATAATGAATCTTGCTGTTCATTTAAATATTTTAAGACGCAATTTAAACCATTACCCTAAAACTTGGTAATCGGAAACAACTTTGTTTTTTATCAAGATAACGATAAGAAGCACACGTTTGCGTTTGGTGCCTCAAAAATTGTCCTTAAGCTTAGAAATATCTCCTCAGTCACCAGATATAAACTTAATGGAACATATTTGGAGATATTTGGGGGCTAGATTACGAAAATATACCATTAAAACGAAAAGTAAACTAGAAACAGTAAGACTCGAAGTGCGGCTGAACACTTACTCAGAAATTCCACAAAAAAAGAAAGAAAAAACAAAGACATCTATTTTTAGACGTTTAAAAGCTATTGTTGATGCTGCATGATAGTCTACTTAATAATAACTTAGTAAAAAATTAGGGTACTTACTATTTTTTTGACATTTTTTCAAAGTGTAAGAAGACTCTGAGATCAAATTTCTGGCACTTTTTGATTATTGATTTCTTAAAAATCACGTTTTATTATGTTATTAAAAATTTTCATGTAGTTTTGTTGAAAATAGATCGTAGATCTTATAATTAAATACCCACTCAAAAATATTAATTCTGACCAATGTATAAGGGCCTATTTCATTGGAAGTCGTAGGTGTACGAACACTTTTGGGAGCCACTGTATGCATACTAAACTTTCAATCAGTAAAGGGTTTTGAGCCTTTCCTATCGCATTATGGAATATGGTCAGGGCCACGTGTGCTCCGAATTTAAATTTTTGGGAGGGTGGAAATTCTCAGTTTACCGAATGGAACTCCAAATTTTGCCGCATGATGATAATTTTACCGAATAAAACACCAAATTCTGCCGAATGACGATTATTTTGCCGAATGGAACTCCAAATTTCACCGAATGATAATAATTTTGCCGAATGATGATAATTGTGTCGAATGGAGCTCCCAATTTCGCCGAATGATGATAATTTTGGCAAATTTAACTCCAATATTTGCCCAATGGAACTCCAAATACCATCGTAAGATGACAATTTTGTCAAACAGAACTCCAAGTTTAGCTCATTGGAACTCCAAATTTCACCGAATGATGATAATTTTGCCGAATAGAACTCCACACATTGTCGAATGATACTAATTTTCTTGAATGGAATTCAAATTTTCCCCAATGGAGTTCCAAGCTACCGAACTTCACCGAATTGCCGAATAGAACTCCAAATTTTGCCGAATAATCGAACAAAATTTGCCAAATTTTTGGGAGACGGAAGATTACAGTAACCCCCCTTGACCTCTCATCAGAGCAACCCTGGTCAAAGCTTTATTTCCATTGTAGCTCACAGAAGCTCAGCTAATGCATTTCTTTTCAATTTTATGCTAATTTTCACATATTTAATGGGATTCAGACTTTTTACCCATTAATAAAGACCAAAAGACTCTCGTACTTCTTTTTTTCCGAAATTAAATGACGAGAAAAAAATAAAGAATTTTCTTTGTTCCAATCTGTTAAGCAAGAATGATGACCACTCTTTGTTACATTTAGAGAAAAGTCACCACGTAGCAAGATAACCTCCGATAACTTGCGCAAATAACAAGAAATCGCCCCCCAATCGACCCGTCGTCCACCCTTGCATCACGAGAAATAAAGATCGACAGACAGCCAGACTTTTGATTTTATTACTAATAAGTACTGAGCGAGTTTTATTTGGAAATTACGATCTGCAAGTTCAAGGCAGTTGTCCAACTTTCTGTTCGGGAGAATCAATAAGCAAGGGAGCAGGTGGAAGAAGAAACGTCAGGTTGAAATTTCGGTGTTATTGAACCTCGTTTTAAACTCTTTGCAATAATAAGTAAGGCAATTCGGGTTTAATTACGGAAGGGTAATTTGCTTAAACGTTATCTCTTTCGCATACAAATAAAAAATTATTTAGCAGGTGATTCAATTATTCAATTGGTAATACGATTCCAGACGGTAATCTCAGTGCTCAAATTTGTCTTCCGCAATATTCTAATAAATCAAATAATTTTTCGGAATTTTGATTCGTGGCGATCATCATACATGCTGTTTTTGAATGCATTACATCATAAGTATATTTTTATGTAAATGTGTTTTGATAGACTATAATGGTCCTTGACAATCAGGACAAGTAGATTCGGAATTTGGAGAAGATCGTGTCAACATTACAGTCAATAAAAGTTAATTTCAGAAACACGTCCTTGTAGTAACGTACAACCAGAGAGAATTTCTGTAACTCTACACTTACTATAGATATACAAGAGCGGATCCAGCTTCCGTATCATTTTTGGGTTTAAAAAAAGGTCCGGGGCAAATTGAATTTTTCGAAATAAAAGTCCCTTAAAGAGCAGCTTTAGAGAAGTATATAAATTGTATATATATATATATATATATATATATATATATATATATATATATATATATATATATATATATATATATATATATATATATATATATATATATATATATATATATATATATATATATATATATATATATATATATATATATATATATATATATATTTATTTATTTATTTATTTATTTATTTATTTATTTATATTTATATATATAAAGGTATTGGTTAGTGTGAATTTGTTAACATGTAGCCTGATATTGGTCCGTTTTCTGTACTTTCACTAGTGCAACTGAATCATCTATTTATACGTTTGGCACTTAGTTTCCAAGATGAGATTCTTTCTTCTAAGGATGGTATTTTCCCAATACCTGCTGTGAAAGAAATCAATACATTTGCGTTTTCTTGGAAATTGATTGTTATATTGGAACACCCTTCATATAGGGCAGGGTAGCCCAAAGCGGGTAGGCCTTCGTATGCCCCCTTATGATGTGTAGGCGGCGATGCATACTTATGTCGTGTTTACATGAGCACCTCCGAGTTTTAAGCAGCCCCAGGGAAGCAGTAGTGAAGCGGCATGGCGTAACCAGGCTTAAAGTAAAAAAAAAAATACATTTCTAAAAAAAAATGAAGTTTTGTAACTTGTGATTATATGGAAGATCAGCTTATTTTTTTTATTGTCAATAATATTACGTTATTCTGACACCATCCACCTACAAACTACGATAGTCATTTCGTTTGTTTCTTTTTTAAATTTAAGGTTATAATTATTGAAATAAAAAACGTGCCTTTGGGCAAAGCGGGTCGGGCAAAGCGGATATAGGATTTGATCATATATTTATTTATAATTTCTTGACTCGTGTGCTGACTTAGATTTTCTCTTTCAATGGGATGAGTATAACTTTAAAAAGTAATTTTTTAGGATGACAATTAATCAGTCCATTAATTTGATCAGTTATTTCTTTATGTTTTATAAACAAATGTGAATACTTTTAATTGGATAAGTACAACTGTTTTGTATTTTTTTATATAATGGCAGGTAGCTAGTCAACTATTTTAATCATACATAACTTCATATTTGATTGGCAAATGTACCAAACCACAATTAGTTAAGCTTACCCGCTTTGGGCTTCCTGGTAGGGCAAAGCGGGTTTTTCGAGTGTTTGTAATAATTGTTAATACATAAATATTGGGTTTGAAACAATACAAAAATCACTTTTTATTTTGAAGTTCAAGAACCCTGCTAGGGAATCAAACCGAAATTAATGCGATAAAAATCCAAAAACTTCAATTTTTGAGCGTTCTTCGAAAACCTACCCGCTTTGGGCCACTCTCCCCTACGTTACCATATAGCTTACTCATATTAGCATTGTATTTATTTGCATAGGATTTGCTATAAGAATTTTTGTTTATAATTTAATTACGACACTACATTTAGTAATTGTATTGTACTTGTCGCATGATAAAATCCAGAGTTAGAGTTTTTGTGGTCTCCTGAAGGTCATTTTTAAGTAACCTTCTTTTATACATAGTTCTCGATTAACCGAAGTTCACGGGGCCTCCATGGATCTGTGGTAACAGCTTCGTCTTCTTAGCCGGAGGTCGTGGGTTTGATTCCCGCTGGTGCCCTGGGTGTTATTTCCTTCTCTTGTGCTCTACATCTTTCACGGTGTATGTCCGGAAAAAAGGCTCCTGGCATGCAGTCCTCTATGTATGTGAAGCTGTTTAGCTCATAAATAAAACCGGAGTTCCCGATTAACTGAAGTGGTCCGATTGCAACCACTTCAGTTAATCAAGGTCCTTCCAATTTTACTCCATTTATTTACTTACTTACTTATTTTTCCTTTCTTTCTGTTGTTTTTTCACGATACATTAAGCGCTCTTTCCTCTTTCATGCCTTTTTTTTTTAGCTTTACTGGAAAGAAGGTTGAAAAAGGGTTCTAGATTCACAGTCGGTTGGACGGAGCTCTGAAGACAGCTCTATTTTTCTGATTCAGACCAGAAGTCGAGAAACCCCTAAGTGTCAGCCCCCAGCAGTATTGATTCGGAGCGGAAACTTGGAACACTTTGTGACCACGAAAGATTTAACTTACGTATGTCACCATTAGCGTACACAGTAGATCTTTGGCAGGAAAAAAAATCAACTTTCCGGATGAGGGTTGGATTAGGTAATTCCCTCTGGAACAACTCCTCAAAAGACATGCACCTTGCTGTCCACACCCGTGTGGTCAGCGCAAGGACGGATACAAGAACCCCTCCCAAGTCGCCCTTCTCATGAGGGACCCTGAGCCGACAATTTTCCCGTATTGAAGTCCTGAAATGCAAGTGTTGGCAACCGGGAATCTCCTTCCCTGAAGTGGGCAAAAAGACAATGTTTCAAAAAGGCAATTTTATACGATCTTTGGCGATGTTAGGAGGACGAGTCTGGAGACATCCCTCCGGTCAGTTTGCAAAATTTAAGTCTTAAAGACGTCATTTTAGATATCTGAGCTTGTGTTAGGAGAAATATTGGGTTCAGTGACTTACCTCCGGTAATTTTTCAAAACTGAAGTTCCGAAAAGTAAAATTTTAGATGAACTTACATGATGTTAGGGGTCGGGGATTTCAAAAAATTCGCCCGGAATTATTACGAAATTGAAGTTCTAAAATGAAATTTCAGTATCTCCATATTTCAGTTGTTGAAGATAAAATGCTTTGGCAGCCCCTCCTCCTCTCCCTCCAAGCTTAAACAGGCCAGATACGTAATAAGAGGTAAGTTAACAATCCAAGCGCCCCCCCCCCCTTGACGCATTTCTAAATCCGTCCTTGGGTCAGCGCTTATGACAAGCTCCATCGTTCTTCTGATGCGACATTAACTTGGAACAAATTCTCGAGGCGAAATCCAATTAACTATCATTAGAAAAAACAACCAAACTGTTCAAATTTAGCAAGAGGTCAATTCCTCACAATGCCGATAAAGATCCAGCACCTCATACGGTATTCCATTTTTGAAAAACCAAACATCTCAAAAGTCGCGGTAGGTGTGCAAATACGTGCGACACAGCCATGACAGGTTCCAGTACGATTTAAGTTTACGATGTTTGCATGCTGCCGTCTAGGCTTCTTTTTCTTTATTTTTACCAGCTCAAACGTGATGGCCATTTTTATTTCAGGGGTAAGCGGAGCTATTAAGTCACAACGCTTATCTTTGCGTCTAGGGAGTATGTTGGAGACATCTAAATGGTGTTCCTTTATTACTATTATCGATTTCGCCATTTGTGCTTTTACGATGCTCTTTTTCTCACGTGACGTTTATGAGACGAGGGTGTCGCATTACCATTTCACTAATGACTGAAATGACTAAAAGAGAAATAAGATAACTTTCCATTTCAATTCGCAGATAATTTTTTACACGCATGATTCTTTTTTTCACGGCCCGTGCGTAAGGAGCGGTTACAGTTTCTTTATGAGAATGTAAATCGTACACCTATGTGATAGAAGAAAATAAACTGAGTTTCATGACCAGTCATAACTTGTCATTTCTGATGTTTTACATCCAACTTCCTTACTCGTGTTTGATTTTTTATAATTTTTTAACTAATGACTGAAAGGACTAAAAGGAGAATCATTTCAATTTGTAGATATTTTTTGACAAATGAACTTGTTTTTACAAATAAACACGCATTTTAAAACATGAAAGAGGGTTTATTGTCCTTTTACGAGAATGTTAAAACTCAAAATTACCTATACGATCGAAGAAAGTGTGAACTGTAAATATTAAAAATTAAAATAAGTGTCATTGTTGATTTTTTATCCATTTATAGAAAGAAAATTAAATTTCATACTTTTTATGCACTTTTTCTCATGGGTGTCGCACCACCATTTCACTAATGACTGAAAAGACTGAAAGATAAAATAAGATTACTTTCCACGTCAATTCACAGATAACAATTTATACACACGATTTTTTTTTTTTTTTTTTTTCACGTTCTGTGTATAAGGAGTGGTAAAAGTTTCTTTATGAGAATAAAACGTACCTATATCATCAAATGTAATGAATTGTAAGTTTCATGACTAGTCATAACTTGCCATTTACTTGTCATTACTGATATTTTACATCCAATTTTCTCATAGGTGTTTAATTTTTTATATTTTTTCACTAATGACTGAAATGACTAAAAGAGAAATCATTTCAATTAGTAGATAGGGTAACACCCCCACTAATTGGCATGTCACCAGTGATTGGCACTTCCAACAAAAATTTCCTAAAATAAGAATCGTATCCAATGTTTTAAAAGTAGATGGCTGTATACCAACTGAATGTACATTTACTTTAAAGATTATAACTTCAACTCATGTTACTAAATGGTAGCAGTGCATGGGAAAAAGAAACAATTGTGGCTTGTGTCAGATCAGCCATTTTTGTTGCAAAAGCTTCTTTCTGGTTTAAGGGAAGCATGCGCATCAAGGGTTACCACTAGTAACCTATAAATTGAGTCAAAACACATAACCCAACTACTGTACACAGTAAAAAATGTATTTTGAGTTCAAGAAAATGAAATGCAGTAAACTGAGTAAGAGAAAATTACATAAATGCAAAATACGTTCTACAAAAGTAAGCAATTGCGTTAATTAGACTTTTATTGCCAAGATAACATCTAGATCTAAATAGCTGCTCAGATTAAGTGATGTCCTGCTTTATAAAGTCCGGATTAACGTTTTACTATTTCCCTAAAACTTTTCATAAGCATTCTGCATTGTTTTTAAACACTTCTCAATTAATTTTATCTGAGCATTTTACTATAACCACAAAAATGTTCCCACCCGTTTTCTTGTTATGTGTTTTTGAAACCACTAATAAGCAAACGAGAAAACGCATAAAAAAAGAAAACATCCAACACTGACATCTTTCTGCGAAGAAGACGCTTGCTTCTTGTTGACAAATCGTTTAAATTCAAACCACTCGCAGTCGTAAAAATGACTGCAATAAATAAAACAACTTTGAGAGAACATTTTGCTTACCTGTTCGCTTCAAGGTCGATGTTTTTTTTCCTTTCAGTATGATTCAAAGAATTTTATCATTCAATTGTTCAAATATTTTTGCTATTTTTATCAATTCTAAACAAAGGATGTTTACACATAAGTCCATGCATATATCACGCCAAAGGTATTTATAAAATCTGGTTCAAAAAACAAGTTTATTATTATTATTATTGTTTGTTTAATCGTATAATGAAGCAGGAATACAAAGCCAGTTTCCAGTTGTGATTACTGTCCACCTGAGCAGTTAGATTTCCTTAGGAGATGAGAATCACCAGTTTAAGAAGTGGGGATTAAACAGGGGCGGACTGGATCTCCCAATAAAGCGTTAACCTTGACTACCAAAGGGCACAAAAAAAAAAAAAAGAGCACAGGTTTAAGGGCGCAAAAAAAAAGTTAAAAAAGAGGTTAAAGAGCGGGGGGGGGGGGGGGGGAACAGAAGGTGCACTCTTTTGAGGGCGCACACAAAAAACAAAACAAAAAAAAATCGAAGGTGTTGAGGTTTCAATAAGACGCAATAAAAAAAAAAACCCCGAAGGCGCTCAGGTTCAAGGGCGCAAAAAACTGAGGTCGCACAAGTTTTAAGGGTGCGAAAAAACCGAGGGTGCACAGGTTTTAAGGGTGTAAAGAAGACGAAAGTACACACGATTGAGACCGTGAAAAAACGGAGGAGCTCAAGTTCAAGGGCCCAAAAAAAAAAAAAAAAAAAACGAAGGAGCACAGGTTTTAAGGGCGCAAAAAAACAAAGGGCTCATAGGTTTAAAGGGCGGAAGAAAACGAAGGCGCACAGGTTTGAGGACGTGGTAAAACGGAGGCGCACAGATTTAAGGGCGCAATAAGAAAAAGAAAGAATGGAAGAAATAAAAAATCGCATAAGTTTGAGACGCAAAAAAAAAAAAAAAAAAAAAAAAAAAAAAAAGAAAGAAAAGAAAACGAGAAGGTGCACAGAGAGTGTTCGAGGACGCACAGACGGGAGGTGACGATAGGCCGGTACGCCAGTCTGCCTGGGAACAAAATGATACTGTAATATCGCTCTTATGTTTTTCATTTTAAGCTTGTCGCATGCATAAAATCCTTAAAAAACTGTTTTGTGTTTTAAAGAAAAATTAAAATTATCTTTATAAACCAAATTAAATATGAGCTTTGAGGCTGTCTACAAATGATGTCACACTTTGAGGGGAGTGGGGGGGGGGGGAGAGAGGTACAAAATTGGGACAATTTGCAACAACGGGCAAGGAGGGCAGCAAAAAGTATGACGTCATACATTTTTATGAGAATTTGCTAGTGAAAAATGTTGTCACATGCGACAACAATAACACAAATATATGTCACATGCGGGTAAATTGAAGTGTGACAACGGGGGAGAAGATCATAAATGTTGAAAAAGGTCTGTCATCATTTATACACAGCCTCTTTCTGTAAAAACATACTCGAACAGTTTTAGAATATTTCCAGCAACAGAAGATATTTTCTGCACCTCAAACGGAAAATCATCTTCTAAAAACCACCAAAGGAAAAAAAAACTTTCATTCGAGCATGAGAGTTATTGTATTTGAACAAATTTTAAAGTGGTTACTAGAGAGAGAGTAAGTCATGTTGAACGGAGGGCTGAAATTTTGGAGACTGCATTGTTTCAACCTATTCTTCTTCATCAATCAACCTATTCATCGTCATTATCATCATATTCTCTGTGTCTTTCAAATTTTTGCTTTAATTTAAAGCAAATTTTGCTCTTATTCTTCTTCCCGGAGCGCTAAGAAATCAAATTTAGTGCAAGCAGAATGATCTATCTATTACCGTGGGAAGGTGAAGCGCAGTATGAACGTGAAAGGGAAACAATGGGGTTGTTTCCTTCAGTCAAAAGTACTACTTTTAGTCACTGAAATTGATAGAATAAGCAAAAAAACCAGAAAATACTTTTATTTTCCCAAACAGTTATTTTTTGATTAATTTTTTAACCTGTCCGATTTTTCAAACAAGGCGTGTTCTTGATAACTTCACAAATGATGCACTTTAGCGCATTTTCTACCGCGTTTCCACGTTATGATAATCAAGAAGCGAATTAAATATTTTTCTCTGTGAATGGCAATACTGAATGACATTTCATCATTTGTGGTGTCATCGGCAGAAGCGTAATCAATGAAAGCGCAACGATTAAAATAATTTTATAAAAATTTTAAACTTAAACAAATTATTTAAAAAATAGTCAGATCACAAGTTTTTAAGCATGCTCTTTCAGAAAATAATACTTTTAAAATTTTGGAAACGACCCCATTCAAGAGCTCGGGGCAGAAATATGAAGAGCCACAGAGTGACTTTTCGATCAAAATTTTTTTCTCATAACTAAAATTGAAATAAACACGACAATGGATTATGTCGTTTGGAGAAAAATATATCTGGTTTCAGTATTGCAGAACATAGAATGTAAATTAATTTAAAAAAGTTCTATAAAATTTTTTTTTAGGTCTGAAATTGACCTATTGAAAAATTCACATCATGTAGCATATCACGTTCTTTCCCCCAGCCCATCAACAATCGTTTTCGTTTTTCGCACTTATATATTCACTAGTGGTACTCGCACGGCTTTGCCCGTAGTAAAAAATTAAAAGGTCATTTGGTTCGCCTGTATATTTACAAATAATGGATGATAAATTTCTCGCCAATTCGCTATGTTCATTTGCTCGCCCATGTTTCGGTTCGGCGTTAAGATAACTTGATAATTTACTCGTCCATCTTATGATAATTTTGCTCGGGAAAATATTCTTAGAATCAGAATAGAAAAAGAACAAAATCGAATTTTCGAAAAATCGCTTCGAGGTGCTCAACCCTATGCTACGAACTAATTCTGTGCCACATTTCATGAAAATTGGACGAACGGTCTAGGCGCTATGCGCGTAACAAACATACAGAGATCCAGAGACACATACATCCAGAAATCCAGACATCCAGAGACACAGACTTTCAGCTTTATTATAAGTAAAGAATACGCAGCAAAAAAACAATGATGGAATGTCATTCCAGAAGTTCAAAAATCCCAATGAAACAAACCAAAAATTCGAAATTAATTAGAAAAATACCTTTTGAGTCATTTTCGAACAAAAGCAATTATCGGTTAGAAATACCCGAAAAGTAATACTCTCCCATAAAATATCGGCAATTAAAACATTCCTAATCTTGAATTACGGTTCTTTGCGACTTTTTTAATTGAAGGGAGCTAGCTCATTAGTAGCTTGGGGTGCAAGCGTGGAGTAGGCTGATCTGTTCGTGTCAGCGGAGCAAGGCCACTGCCAAACATCGCCCCGGGCTAATCTTTACATTCTTGGGATGACCCAAAACTGCTTCTTTACTCTACGAGAAGGAAATGAATTTTTTGGCCTGTTATTTTGAATGGCAGCTACTCATCGTTTTGCCTAACCTAAAAATAAAAGTGGTTGACGAAAGAATTTAAATGATGTGGTTTAATCGGAATAGGAAAAAGATTCATTATCGTAGTTCTAATAGCTGTTGGCATATTTGAGGCTTATCTTTCAAAATTGCAAAAATTTTATTGTCTTTTCTTCGCAATGTCGTTTTAATGTCTGATTAATAAATAAGCGAGCACTAAAAAAGGAACATAAGTAGTTAGGGAGATTATAAAAACACGTTTAAAAAATTCTAAGAGTTAAATGGCTTTCATTAACCTTTCTTAGTGAAAAACAACTCAGTAAGAATGGGCAATGTGCTATGCAGTTCAAAACATTTAATTCAGTTTTTCATCTACGTTCTCGTTAAAGTTTTAATCCCTTAAGGACCATGACCATGGGATATATGTTTTTTTTCTTTTTTTGAGCAATCACGACTGCTTATTGCTTTTATTTGACTGTTCTGATGTGATATCATTTTATTTTCCCACCAGCACTCTCTGCAGCACCACTGTCGACCGGCCGCCTCACGATGCTGCTCCTCTAGCAAAAACCGTCTACAGGTTGCGTCAATATCCTACACTTACACGCATTCATACACGCACATACACACACACATACATACACTTACACACATACACAAACAATACACCCACTCAAAGACATACACAAACATACAGACACCTACACATACACACACACACACCTACACACAACTACCCACACACTCATGCCTGCACACAGACCTACACACGCATACACATTCCCCCCCCCACACACACCTACACACAACTACCCACACACTCATACCTGCACGCAGACACAAACACACATGCCTACACACACATGCACATACCCCCTACACACATACCCCCCACACACACGCCTACATACACACACTCATGATTGCGAAAAACATAATTTGAATTCAAGATGTCAAAATTCAATTTTTTTTTTATTTTTTTTTTTTTACCTTATGCTAGCTAGATTGGCAATTTGGGGTACGCTGCTTCACTTTTCCAACTGTACCGTAATTTGGTGTGAAGACCGACTTCTGCAGTACTCACATGCCATAAGGACCCATTTATATAGGGTAGGCAACCATTCACAGCATAACAGAACATTCACACAAAGAAAGAACGAGAACAGGAGAACAGGAGTACCTCCATGCCTGAGCCGGGATTCAAGACCAGTACCTCCCCATCCGCAGTCAGATTTCTCTAACCATTAGACACGACGGTCGGCTATGGGACGTATGAGTTCCCTAAGTACAAAACTTATTTTAATTAACTGCCGAATAAAAAATACTAATTAATAATCTTTACTAATAATAAAGCTGAAAGTCTCTCTGTCTGTCAGGATCTCTGTGACGCGCATAGCGCCTGGATCGTTCGGCCGATTTTCATGAAATTTGGCACAATGTTTGTTTGTAGCATGGGGGTGCGCACCTCGAAGCGTTTTTTCGAAAATTCGACGTGGTTCTTTTTCTATTCCAATTTTAAGAACAAAATTATCATAAGATGGACGAGTAAATTACGAAATTATCATAACGTGGATCCGTAACATGGGCACAAGCCAATTGGCGAGAAACTTCATCATACATTAGTTGTAAATATACAGGCGAACCAAAAGACCTTTTAATTTTTTATTACGGGAAAAGCCGTGCGGGTACCACTAGTAATAAAATAAACAAATAAATAAAATTTTTTGATGTTTTTGAGACTTCAGAATCGCAATATTAGCCAAAAATATATGTAGGGGAATGTGGGGCAAAGTGAACTGGTGAAATATTTACTCTGCTTTTAGCGCCACCTATCTGGTAATATTTTACCATGTAGTAACACGTGTAATCTAGTCCAGTCAAGAAAATATTACTTCTGAAAATCAAAGAATATGATAATACAAGCAATTTTCAAAAATTGATACTCGTATTGTAATACTTTGTTGTTAATTAAAAAATTATTTTTGTTAGTATTAAATCAAAAAGTTATTGTTATTAAAATTTTAAATATTAATTGAGGCCTACTAATATTCAGTGAAGTATTTATTCGTTAAAAAGAAAGCTTATTTGTATTTTAAATGCTTTGTAGAGTTAATCAAGTGTGTGCAGGGCAAAGTGGAAGGGGCAAAATGAAATAATTCATTTTATTTACATATTCAATCTTTTATCAATTCACTTACGTATTCATTTATTAATTCTTTCATTTACATTCTTTCATTTAATAATTTTCTTATTTTCTTATTCTTATTCACTGTTTTACTAACTGATTTATTTTTTCTCACTTTTAAGCTTTTTATTTATTTATTTATTCATTCATTGTTTCATTTCCTTTTCAATTATTCATTCTTTCTTTTATTTACTCCTTCATTTGGCCAAAAATGTCTTAACACTGGCTTAACACTGGTAGACTTAACACTGGCAAAAATAAATGATTGAACAATTGACTATTTTACATCTTTTATTACCGTTCATGTTTTTTAATGACATTAACAATTTTTTGCTCTGCTTAGCAACAAATAAAATATAGAACAATGTTTCTTATGTGGAAAACTGTTCTTCTTAAACGACAATGTGCAATAGTGCCGTTTTGTTTCTTTTCTCACGCTTATGAGATTAAAAAAAAAAAAAAAAAACTTGAGTTTAGATTTCTGCCACTATAAACAATTAGTTATTATTTACTGAAATATAGTGCCTTACAGTTTGAATGAATTAATTTGACGTCGTTTTTAATTATAAACCCCAGTTTACGCAAAAGTACAAATTTTCTTTTGAGGCAAGGGGTTGTTTCCTTCAGTCAAAAGTAGTACTTTTTGTTGCTGAAATTGATAGAATAAGCAAAAAAAAAAAATAAAAATAAAAACAACATGGACTCAGAAAATACGTTCAATTTCCCAACATTTATTTTTAAATCAATTTTTTAAATCTCCTATTCTTCAAACAAGGTGTGGTCTTTATGACGTCACAAATGATGAACTATGGCGCATCTTTCTACCGCATTTCCACGTTATGATAATCAATAAGCGAATTACAATTGCGCTCCACGCTTGCTATCAACCATATCGTTGCCAATACACGTGAGTAAAGATGCGAATTAAATATTTTGGACCGTGAAAATGGCATCACTGAATGGCATTTCATCATTTGTGATGTCATTGTCAGAAGCGTTAAGCGATGAAAAAGAACCGATTTAAGTAACTTTTTTAAAATATTAGACTTAAAGAAATTATTTAAAAAATGGTCAGATTCTATGTTTTTAAGCATGCTCTTTCAGAAAAAAAAATACTTTTAAACTTTTGGAAACGATCCCATTGTTTCAAATTTTCAGATATTAAGAAAAAATTTGCAGCTCTAATCAAGCGATTAGAGCTGCTCTATCCATTGCTGCTATATCCATTTACAAATGGATATAGCTAACGTAGAAAAAATATAGGTAAATAGAAAAGTTTCTATTGTGACGAGCTTTTTGCCAGAAAAAAAAAGTATTTATCATTAACCTGGGGACAGGTTTTACCTTCTTAAAATGAGAGTTAACAGTTTCATTCCCGCCAAGGGCAGTCTCCATTAATTTCCCCACCACATCGTATCTCTTTCATTAAAATTCTATACCATGCCCTATTCTTGAGACATCATACCGCGTGGCGGCGCCACATGTGAGATACCTGTCGGCTTCTAGCATAAGCATGAGTCACTAAAGAAGTAAAATAGGGAAAAACCACCTCCCGAACTCTTATACTATCTTTTGTCGATGAAAAGGTTTTTTTTCACCGCAGAGAAGAGTTGATAAAATATATGGAAAAAAAGTGCAAAATGACACTGTGTGCAGTTCGCCCACTTGCATTCAAAATTATGTCGAAGGTTAAACAACTTTTGTGAAAAGAGATGGTGAGGGCGATATTAATTTTTTTTCTTTTCTTTTGCAACAAATAAGTGGTGAAAAGTGGGTGGGTTGTGATATAAGAAAAAAAGAAAACGTAATTTGGGGTGAAAAAATGATTTTTAATCGCAAAAAAAGATAGAACTTAGGTAAGTATTCAAGTGCGTTGTAGGCAGTTATAACTTTGACTTTGACGACTTAGACTTGAAGAAGAACCATTTTAATAACTTTTTACTTTCACAACAACTAATGTATGATCTCATAAAAATGAATAATTAAGAGTTAAAAGAATATCATAATAAGATACGTTTCATTTTATAATGCATATATTTTTGTTTGTACTTGCTTTTATTACTCATCTCATAACAAATTTCAGTAATTAAGTTTTAATTCAAAAAAAATTGGATTTAAACGATTTCGTATTCGTTTATTGTATACTAGTGGTACCCGCACGGCTTTGCCCGCAATAGACAAATTAAAAGGTCTTTTGGTTCGCCTGTACATTTACAAATAATGTATGGTGAATTTTCCCGCCAATTGGATTGTACCCATATTACGGTTCCACGTTATGATAATTTCTTATCTCGCCAATTGGCTTGTGCCCATGTTGCGGTTCCACGTTATGATAATTTCGTAATTTACTCGTCCATCTTATGATAGTTTTGTTCTTAAAATTGGAATAGAAAAAGAACAAAATCGAATTTTCGAAAAATCGCTTCGAGGTGCACACCCCCATGCTACAAACTAACTTTGTGCCAAGTTTCACGAAAATCGGCAGAACGGTCTAGATACTTTGCGTGTCACAGAAACCCTGACAGACAGAGATCCGGACAGAGAGACTTTCAGCTTTATTATTAGTAAAGATTTACTTTTGTACGGTTTTCTCCACGAATGTCCCTTACATATTCATGATTTTGGTCGTCATTATTTTTTTGCATTTCACTCCTCCAAAATGAGTTTTACTCCTATAAAAATTGTCAAAAAGTATAGCTAGAGCGGAATTTCTAAATAAGCAGCTGTTAGAGCGGCAAATTTGTTTAATTACTATTCAAAAGCTGGGACTTTGGACTCTCTTGAGTTCGTGGAGTTTTTTTTTAGTTACAAAAAGAAACAGCACGGAAAAATGAGGAAAAAGGAAATCACGTGTCACATAAGAAATTAATCAAATATTATATCTATATATATATATACTCAAGTGCGGACACCCCTCTTATACGGACATTTTTTAATTCCCCGATTCCAATGCAAATAACTTTATTAAATCCCTGTGATGCGGACACCCCTCTATTGTGGACAAAAAAATGTGTCCCGATAGTGTCCGCATTAGAGGGGTTTTACTGTATATATATATATATATATATATATATATATATATATATATATGTTACAGTAAATGTGATAAATCCGGGGATTTTGTACAATCCCCAGTGATTGTTCACAATCCCCACTAAAATTGGTAAACGTGATAAACTATTGAATATTTAGCCATATTTATCACATTTACCGGTTAGTTCATACAATCCCCGACTCTTAATGGGGAATGTAATAAAAGTCGATACCTAGCCAAAATTTCTTCTGTTTGCTCAGCACTGGCTTTTTTGTCGGATGCACTTGTCTGCGTCCCTGCATTTATTGACAATGTTAGTGGAATTTTAATTTCAATTCAATACTTTAACCCCTCACTAATCCAAACCCTATTAAACTGGATTTTGATTAATCCGGATAGCCATTTAAATGTACACTATATAAATAAAATGCAATTTAGCAAAATAATGAATCTTTATAGGTCTTTTTTTTTTTTGCATTTTTAAAATTTTTTCTTCAGTTTTATGTTTTATTCTTTTGAATTCAAAACAGTGTTTTTACGGTGTACAGTAGTTTGTTTATGTACCTTGGCTCAATTTTTTTGGTTATTTTTTTTAAACCGTACTTTCATTTATTCGTACAACATGGATCCCCTATTTGTACAGATTAATTAGGTTCTACTGTATTTCTGATTTGCTGGTAAGACCTTTTCCTCGGGGTGTTTGTTTTCTCGCTTTTATAGAGTTTCTAATAACGGGCGATATGCTTCAGCGTTTCAATTTCAAGTTTCAGTAACTGTCATGAATTCAAAAAAAAAAAAGTACACTGATCTTTGTTGATGAAAGAAAACTATGACGATTCGTTAATAAAGGTGAATTATAGTAAAAACAAAATTAGTGGAACAAATTCCGAAAGGTATCGTAGACTAAAAAGGTATGACGCAATGAGTTTTGTCATTGTTTAAAAGCTAATCTATCCCGTAAATAAGACAGATACAATGCTAGAATTTACGAATATTTTGAATAAATGTTTATCATAATTCACGAAGCACATTTATCAGTATGCCATGCTGGCAGAAACAGAATATTAAACGAGCCCTTAAGAAAAGGTACATAAGTAATATCACCAAAGCAGTTTATATTTTTCAATATAATTTACAATATATATTGTACGTAAAAAAGTGTGTTTTATTAAATATCTAATGAAAATAAAGTAAAAGAGTTTATTTTACTCCATTTATTTAGTTTGAAATATTACAGTATGTTTTATGCATGTATATATATATATATATATATATATATATATATATATATATATATATATATATATATATATATATATATATATATATATAAACTCAGATGAAGATGCGGTCACAAAAGAAAGACGACGGCGAGAAGGAGCAGCAGGCAGCAGGTTTCAAATCTACCTTGGTGGAACGAAAGTTAAATTCGGCTCTGGGGTATCGGGTCAATGCCCCCCATGACGCACTAAAACTATACGTATACGATGAATATATGTGTGCTAAAACTATGTTTGCATGGATGTGTTTGCTTGTAATTGTACTCCCTCCCCCCCCCCCCAATGAAAAATTTCTCTTTACTCCGCTGTATACTTCTTGCAAAAATTAGAAATCAGGATTTAGAAAGTGAGAAACTAAGTTTTATACTTCAGACCTACAATGCTCTGGTTTTCATAAATTTGTCTCACTATACTTTTATGTTTAGCGACTTTTAAAGTATTTTATTTTTAGAAAAATAAAACAAGGTAGTAGATTATAGGGTTACAGGTTTAACAATGACACAAACTCAAATACCGATAAACGTTTCCTTCTAAAAGCACTAAATGTTTTTAATACTTTTATCTTTATTATAACTTTTAAAATAACTAACTTTTTAGCTCTTAACTATTTCAACAGAGTTGTTTTATGTTCCAAAATAGATCTGTTAAAAGCAATTTTAAATCATGAAAGGAATACATAATGCCCATTGAAAGCTGTCTGAAGTTACATTAACTAGTAGTTCACGCATAACGGCGAAATTGCTTCAGGCTTTATGTAGCATTAAGTACCATTACACAGAAAAAAGATTCGCACAAATCAGCAATTTCTATGAGATCTGACTCTACTTAAAAAGAGCCTTTTAAAAAGAAAAGCGAGTGGTCTGAATTGGTCCTCATCTACATCGACCAAGATTTCTAATGGACATATCGAACTGCCTTACACATTTAAAACGAAACAGACAGCAGAGCCATTTACTGCAGGAGCACGCACAGTGCGCAATTGTTCACGGCCGGAAAAAGATTCAAATTGTCCATGCAGTTTAGGCAAAGCTTTAGTAATAGTCTCAAGGTAAGTCCGGAAATAAAAATGAAAAAACAAAAATAGCAATAAAAGACAGGAAAAATGTGTGTTTTGTTGGAATGTATTAAACGAGTGTCTTTTTCATTAAGTGAATCTGTAATTTTGTGACGGAAAATTTCAAGAAAAAAAATAATACCGGGGGGCCTCAACTTTAAACCTGGTATACTATTAAAATAGTGGTTTTCATTAGTTTCTTTAAAAAACTTGATGCTAAAATAGGAATTGGCGCTGATATTGAGTAAAATGGAAGCTTATTTATTTGCATCAAGTTAAAATTCCGCGGCACAATGTTGCTTTAGAAACACGTGTTTCAGTGCAATAAGCATATCATATTAATATTTAATTCAGAAAAATCGCTTTGTGATATTAAAAAAGTACTTTTAATGCTTTTGCCTATTTTAAATAGTTAATGCAGTAAACCATAATTAATCCGGACCCTATTAAACTGAACTTCTGCTTAATCCGGAGAGCCATTTAGGTAAACATATTGTATAAATAGAAGGCGAGTTAGGGCAGTAATGTATTTTTGTAGGCTTAGTATACACTATGTGCAATACCATGCGTACTCAAACATCAGTGCCAAACTGAGACGTAAGTATAACTTCACACTTGATCGAAACGTAGAAATTTGTTTAAAACCATATAGTTATTTCGAAAGTTGCTTTGCAAATGTATAAGTCTTGCCAATAAGTCCAGTCTTCTTCGGAATTGCAGGGTGGAACACAAATTGCAACCACCTACTTGGGGTGGGATCTGGGTTGTTAATGCAGCATAATATAATTGCAGTTCAAACAAAGAGCTGTATAGTGCACATTTACTGTAAAAAATACATAACTGGGATCTAAAAGAAGAGATACTGCAATTAAAGTAAGCTAAAAACGTCGATTTTTGGTTGATTTCACGTAACTTTGCGGCTTATGCGCGAACTGAAGACATAAATATTAATGTTTTAAATTATTTTTCCCATGTTTAGGATGGCAATACACAACTTTTTTTTTTTTGCTATTAGAAGTTGCTTCTAGAAAATATCCTTTTTTTGGCCCACCCTATTGCCACCTGTATCCCCTATTAGTTCGGACTAATGATGTTCTAAGGTAGCGTTTTCCAAAGTGTGTTCCGCGGAACCCTTAGGTTCCGCCGAAGTATACGAAGGGTTCCGCCGCGAATTAACCGTTGCATAAATTTATTTCCCAATAGTTTCAAGAAAAATGAAAGAGTAGCTAGGATTTAAAATGTCGCTCCAGATTGACGAAGATCACAGTGTTTCGCACCGCCATACCAGTATAATCAAGTAAATACTAATACTAACTGACTTGATTAAAGTTTTGATGAAGCTTCAGAAATAGTTACATGATAGTTATGAAGACATGAGTAAGCAGCACAGATCACTACTTTTCTATATGAAATATGCTGGCTA
>NC_072735.1:35867552-35883070 GCF_026930045.1 Uloborus diversus | reverse complement strand
AACAGTAGTAGACGGAGCGCTTCAGGTGACACGCTGAAGGCTCTCCGTCTACTACTGGTGAAAGAAGGCGGACAAACTTTTTTCGCGTTGGCAACACCTCGGATGGTGGCAGAACTGGATTTTCGCAAAAGGATGTCGGATAAACTTTTTTCGCGTTGGCAACGATGGTTTTCGCGCGGAAATGAAATTTTGTTTAAAAATATTGGGATGTTTAATGAATTGTGCAGTATATGACCAGTACCTGTGTTGCCCTGGTTATTTTTTTTTTTTTACAACACTAGGGGGCATTTTCATTTTTTACAACACTAGGGACCAGGCCGGGTCCCTAGCAGTGGCCGCGACTTCGCCCCCTCGGTGGATGAAAAAAACGGTGGTTACGCGTTCCTTACACGACCCCCCATCTCCTCCTCGAGAGAGAGGAGAAAAAGGTCCGTTTCTTGCTAGAGGACGACCCCTCGTTCGGAGGGGGCGGGTTCCTGCGTGACTCAGAGGTGATGCTCTGCTCGAAACATGTAAATAAATAAAAAAACGGTGGTTACGAAGAATTTTTGTCGTTCGCCTGGGGGAAAAAATATAGATATGTATGCGAGAGAAATGGGGGGGCCCAAAAATTATTATTTTCCTTGGGGGGGGTTTATCATCCGCTTAAGCATTTTCTTCAAAAGAGAGGAGTACCCGTGTGACTCATTTTTCAGAGGTGCTCGAAATATGGAAATAAAAAAACGGTGGCTACGATGAATTTTTGTATGGGAAAAAACAAATACGAGAAAATGGGGTTCACTACCGAAAAGTATATCTTCCTCTCAGGCATTTTTTTTCCCCTTCAAACGAAGAGGTTATCACACGATTTAAAAAAAAATTAGTCACAATGATAAGATTAAAAAATAAAACAAATCATGTTTCCTATGCTCCTCCCCCTTCCTGTTTTCTTAATGCTTTTGAGAAAATTAATCCAGATATCCGGTGTATTATCTATTTAAGCCTTTATCAGTCGATTGCCGCTTTGTCCGAAATTCGCGTTCCGTCACGATCGGACAAGTCCCCGCGATGACTCACGTTAGTTTAAATTTGAAAAATCATAGCAGTGCGAAATTTTTTTTTCTCGATGCGCGTCTCTTTTTCGATTAATATTAGCGGGGAGTCTTAATCAATGTATGCTAATTATTTTTAATTAAAATTGTCCGCTGGATCGGAGATCGCCCATTGGCCGACGATTGGCAAGCCTCCATTGGTGGAACAACCAAGCCGGGTGAGGTGTACTTAAAGCCAGACGTGCCAGAGCAGATCAAGCATTTTGTCGTCTCCGTTCGCTGGTTGAAGTTCATTGTCCAGGGGTCCAGGGGAAAAATGTCTTTCTTCGCATCGAAGCGCAGTCACGTCGAAATGGAAAAAAAGCCAGCAAAACGACCATGCAACGCCGAAGCGTCGGAAGAGAAAATCTTTCATCTTGGCGGGGACACATATGCTTCAATTTCAAATTTTAAAAACAAGACTCGCGTACACATCCGGGTGTACTCCAGAGATGACCAGAATGTCATGCGCCCTACGAAGGAAGGAGTTTGCTTGCGCCCCGAAATTTGGAGCACCCTCCTGGATCGCCTGGACGCTTTGAAGCTCCCCCGAACCTGTTTCGACACGGTTTTCGTGCTCAAGAAGGAGTTGGCCGTCGTGAATCACACCACGGACTTCGAACCCATGGTGAGCCTCCAGCAGTTGTACGAAAGACAGGACTTGTCTCTCCAGTTTGCCCGGGATCGTGTTGTTCTCAAGTCGCCAAAAGCACATACAATAGTATGTGCTTTTTTTGTTTGCTTATAAAAATCTGTTATTTTTATTAGGTTCGACGGTCAGTTCATCATGGCTTGGCTCCTTGAGCAAGGAAACGTGCCAGAAGTCATTCCAAATGGCTCTATGGTTATGTCGATCAAGCTACCAAGCTTGAAAATAAGAGTAATCGACTCATTAAATTTCTTTCCGATGGCCTTATCGAAGCTTCCAGGATGCTTTGGGTTGAAGGAACTGAAGAAAGGATACTTTCCTCACTACTTCAACACACAAAGCAACCAAGACTACGAAGGAACACTTCCGGAAATGAAATATTATGGTCCAGACTCTATGAGTCCATCAGCTCGGAGCGATTTCATAAAGTGGTATGAAGAGCATAAAAATGACTCGTTTATCTTCCAAGAAGAAATGCTCGCATATTGCAGGTACCTATTTTTCATCGACAACGTATTTATTGAACGACATAGATTTATTAGTGTGACTTATTTTTCATTTTTTTTTACTTTAGATCTGATGTAGATATTCTACGGCAGTGCTGCATTGAATTTCGCTCACAGTTTATGGCAATCTCAAAAGTTGACCCTTTCATGTAAGTGTTATATATTAAAAAAAAAAAAAAACATCATACAGGTTTTATTTTATTAGAACATTTTTATACATTTATTATCATTTTTTTAAAAGGTATGTGACAATTGCCTCTGCCTGTATGGCTGTGTTCAGAAGTTTGCACATCCGCCCCGATACTCTTGCCATGGTACCCGTGTCTGGATACGTCAACAACACCAAATACTCGGCCGATTCCATCCGATGGCTTGACTTCGTTGCCTCCACTGAAGGTGTTACCATCGAACATGCATTGAATGGCACCGGAGAGAAGAAAATAGCTGGGTTGTCCGTTGACGGGTTTTGTCAAGAAACAAATACCGTCTACCAATTTCAAGTAAGTTTTTTTTTTTTTTTTTTGGATGAAGAGACCATAATCTAGTTTTTTTTTGTTTAAATATTATGCTAAAGAAAATGTTTGTGCTTTTTATTTCTTTAGGGTTGTTTCTACCACGGTTGCCCGACGTGTTTCGATGGAGACTCCGTGCACCCCCTTAAGGGTGTCACGATGTCAACTCTCCGTGAGGAATCTGACAAAAAGACGAATAGACTTCGTATGAAGGGGTTCAGAGTAGTCGAAATTTGGGAGCATGATTTTAGGAAGCAAAAGAAGGAAGACCCTCGCCTTCAAGACTTTTTGAAAACACATACCGCTCAGGACCGGTTGCACCCAAGAGACGCCTTCTTTGGAGGAAGAACGAATGCTCTGAATCTCTTCTATGAGGGTACTGCGAAGTATATCGACTTTACTTCACTGTACCCATGGGTAAGATTCTCTTTGAGTTTTATTTACTTTATTTTTATTTAGTAAAGCCCCCAAAATGATTTCTCATTTCCCTCTCTCTCTCTTTTTTCAAAGGTCAACAAGTACTGTCCTTATCCTGTCGGGCACCCTACGATAATTACGGAGGGATTCGACGACATCGATCAATATTTTGGAATCGTGAAGTGCCGAGTAGTACCTCCTCGTGGGCTGTATTTGCCGGTGCTACCTTGCCGAATCCAAGACAAATTGATGTTCCCTCTTTGTCGTACGTGTGCCGAGAATACGCAGCAGGACCCGTGTGCACATTGTGATGATGACAGGGCATTAACTGGTACATGGGTAAGCGAAGAGTTAAAGCTCGCAAAGAAAAAGGGGTACCAAATAACCGATGTAAGTAAATACTTTCAATACATATTTTTTTGGAACATTTTTAAAAATGCATATTATATATAACGTGATTTTTTTTTTAACCTCTAGATGTACGAAGTTTACCATTTCCCCACTTCATCCAATGTGCTGTTTCGCGATTACATCGACCTGTTCCTCAAAATAAAACAGGAGAGTAGCGGCTGGCCTCGTGAATGCAGCACAGAAGATGAAAAGAGGGAGTACATACTCCGTTACGAAGCCAAAGAAGGCATATTGCTGGACAGCAACGCCATTTCAAAAAACCCAGGAAGAAGACAAGTTGCCAAACTGGCTCTTAACAGTTTTTGGGGACGGTAAGATTCATTTTCTTCTCTCTCTACCCTTCTATTGAAAACCTAATAATTTTTTTTCTCTGAAACTGAATTTCTATTTACAGATTTGGCATGAACACAAACAAAACCAGTTTGGTGTTTGTTAATAGCATCCCTACCTTCAACAAATATATGGCCGATTCAACAAAAATTGTAAGTTTTTACCCAAAAGAGATAGAGAAGCTTTGATTGAGTTTGCAAATAAAGTTTTAATTGTATATTTTATTGTGTATTTTCAGATCAAAGATGTTTTTTTCCCATCTGACGAGCTGGCCGCCCTACAGTTTGTTTCTGCAGCCGAGTTTGTGAAGCAGGACACCAGCACCAACATTTTTGTAGCTGCTTTCACAACTGCATGGGCGCGGTTGAAGCTGTATGAGGAGATGGACAAATTAGGGACTCACGTACTCTACCATGATACAGACAGCATCATTTATTCCAGTGATGGAACTAACGACCCTCCTCTCGGAAACTTTCTTGGGGATTTCACGGACGAATTGGACGGTGGCACCATCTCTGTTTTTGTGTCTGGTGCGTATTTTTTTTCTGGAAAATTATTCCTAATTATTTCTTTTTTTTTCTTGGTGATTTGCTGATTTATTTATTTATTTTTTTTTTTTTTTATTGAATTCCAGGTGGCCCGAAAAACTATGCCTACACTACAAGTGACGGGGAAACTTGCTGCAAGGTACGTGGGTTTACCCTAAACCACAGGAACGTCCAGCTCCTCAACTTCGATTCTATCAAGCAGCTCGTGCTAAGCTTGGACGAACCCTCCTCCATCAATATCCATAACCCGGCAAAAATTTGCAGGGAGCCAAAAAGGAGAAAAATTATGAATAAAGTTGAAAATAAAATGTATCAAATAATCTACAACAAAAGAGTCATACAACCGGACTATTCGACCTTGCCCTATGGGTACTAGACTTTTTCTCATACCATCACCTTTTTCTCTATGCTCAAAATATGTTCGAAAAAAAAATATATATGTATGCAAATCACATACTGTATGTAAATAGTTGTACTTGATGAGTATAAATTGTATTTTTTCTTTACGAGTTTTGCAAAAAGTGTATAATGTGTGCCAAAAAAAAAAAAAAAAATGCATTTATTGTCTGAAAAAAAAAACAAGCTACATGTTTGTATTAATATTTTTGTTTTTAATTAAAAAAAATCTTGTTTTCCAAAAATCTTGTCTTTTCTTGGAATGTAAAACCCATTTAATACTTTTGTAAAGGATAAAAAGGTGTTGAATAAACAAAAATAAATAAATCAGAAGCATGAAAACACAGGAATAAAATACACATTTATATTTTTCACAAAGTAGTTAGTTTATTGAATCAATATTTAACCCAGGAGGGTTTCTTTGCATACATACGTTTAGCATTTCTGTTTTTAGATTTAACAAATTTATTTGGAAACATTTTCTTATTTACAATGTAGCTAGTGGGTAAGTTCATTTCTTTAACAGCCAAACTAAAGTCCTTTGATCCCGGTGCACTTTGCTTCCTATTGCGCAGTAGATCAGTGACTAATCTAACAATGTTTGTTCGAGGAAAACGTTCTCCTTTGTATACCATTTCCCCTTCAGGTGTCCAAGACAATATGGTTTGTTCGTTTTTTAAAAAATTCAAAATATTTTTAGCCGTGTCCGTGTACTTAGCCGGAGCAGCAGTTAAAATCTTTTTTGCCACGATGTCTTCAACTTCTGTTTCTTTTGTCGGTTCAGTGGGTTCATTTTGTACAGTATCTTCTACCTTTTCTTGCTCGCGTGGTTGTGGTGGTAATGGTGGGTGTTGGATTTTAACGAATTTTTGGAGAACTTGTAAATAACTGTTCACCTTGTCGTTTTCTGATAAATCTTTTCTGCGTAGAATTTCGTTCATTTGAGCATCTAAATTAGATACATGATCAAATATTTCAGCTCGATCTTCTGGAACCAGTACCATTTTCCTGCCGTACTCCATTGATTAGGGAGCTTATGACTGAGATGGCTGCGGGAATGAAAAAGCTTAAAAAACCGTCTCCGCGTTGTGAAAGCAGTTGTCGCTTTTTGTACAGAGGTACTTTTCTGTTAGAAAGTTTTCGGAGACTTCTTTTATAGGGAGCAAGTCTAGATTTTTGATTTTTACTTAGGGGTACATTCCCTCGCAATACATTCAAAGCGCACTCGCATAAAGATTTGATGACACTGTTTGGGCTCTTTCTTAAAATAGAACTTTTCGCTTTACTTTTCAGAATCAATTTCAAAAGTTCGAGCTGTTTTCGTGAACAGGCAGACATACCGAACCGGTCACAAGTTATACAGATTCTAAAAATCTCGAGAAGACTCTCGCTTTATATACAGCACAGTGTTCCAAGTCTTGTCTGTGCATGAACGGGCACGTCACTTCATATTTTGGCAGATCAGTGACCTTGGGGCAGTCTAACTCATCCAAGTTGAACAATTCTCGACCCGTCAGATCTTCTAAAAATTTCTTTTTTTCCAAGCCTTTTATGTAGATGGTTGAAAACATTTTCATGATCATATCCAGAACGTGTCGCAAAAATCCATAGTGTAGTTCACCATCATCCCATTCTATATGGTGTAAATTCCTGGTTACCCAGGAATAAGTTTGTCGCTTTTTGCGACTTAATAATTCGAAGGGATGGGGTGGCTTAAAACTCCACCTGCCGTGAAAAGTGTCGTCGTTCACGGCATAAACAGCCATCTCTTTGACGATAAACCGTCTCGGACAGAGTTGAAATCCTTCGAAGTCTATCACTGCGTCACTCATCTTGTCTGAACATGAAGTGAGTTATCGGGGTTGGTACGCGTAGTATTTATCCCCTGGAAATAATCCACTGCGCAGGCGCAAAAATTCTTCTGTATCCGGTTTTAAGTCGACTAAGAGATAGCTAAATGGTTCTTTTGTTGCATCTTCGTACACTTCTTGGAAAAATTTAGTTTTATTTGGATATAGCTGTCTGCCGAGATGCATGATTTGTGATCTGTCACGTGGATTCTTGAATATAATCAGGTAATGGGAGTTTAGAGAAATATCCCTCATTTCTTTCCCTTTATGAAATATATTTTGAACAATAAAAATGATACTTAAATTACGGTGGTGACTTCCTTTTGTAAACAGTTTTGTTAACTTATTGTCACCAGAAATTTCTTGCATGAGGTCGTCCAGGATAACCAAGGCATGAGACACAGTATTAATATTAGAAGGCAAACCCTCGTGAAACTCAACATTGTTCATTTCTTGGTAAAGTTTTTGGTATGCTCCATAACACCAAATGATTTTAGGGGGGAACGGTTCTATCATTTTAAAATCAATAATATTTTTACATAACTGAGTTTTACCACAACCGGTTACTCCGGCCACGAGTATGTTAGCGGGATGTCTCAATTTTAAGGAATTCATTGTCAAAACTGATTTTCTAAGGTATGGGGGTGTGTATTTATACTAATTCCGTCTAGCGTGTCGCATATGAACAGATATTAATTGCGAAAAAGAAGACAAAAATGAGTAGTTATCACATTTTTTTTTTTTATTTATTTTCTGAATATAAAATTTACACCATATCTTTTTTTAACAAATAAATA
Organism: Uloborus diversus; assembly: GCF_026930045.1. Taxonomy (NCBI): domain Eukaryota; kingdom Metazoa; phylum Arthropoda; class Arachnida; order Araneae; family Uloboridae; genus Uloborus; species Uloborus diversus. The sequence continues at coordinate 35,875,584 of NC_072735.1, read as the reverse complement.
CATGCGAAAATCATTCTTTTTACAGAGACTCAAATTATTTACAATAGCATTCATAGAGTGTCCTTGACAGCGTTTCAAAATATAGTAAATACAATATGCTCCACAAACATTCGACGTTGAACTTTGCAGAACTACAGAATTCCAACGTGCAGTAGACGGAGCGCTTCAGGTGACACGCTGAAGGCTCTCCGTCTACTACTGGTGAAAGAAGGCGGACAAACTTTTTTCGCGTTGGCAACACCTCGGATGGTGGCAGAACTGGATTTTCGCAAAAGGATGTCGGATAAACTTTTTTCGCGTTGGCAACGATGGTTTTCGCGCGGAAATGAAATTTTGTTTAAAAATATTGGGATGTTTAATGAATTGTGCAGTATATGACCAGTACCTGTGTTGCCCTGGTTATTTTTTTTTTTACAACACTAGGGGGCATTTTCATTTTTTACAACACTAGGGACCAGGCCGGGTCCCTAGCAGTGGCCGCGACTTCGCCCCCTCGGTGGATGAAAAAAACGGTGGTTACGCGTTCCTTACACGACCCCCCATCTCCTCCTCGAGAGAGAGGAGAAAAAGGTCCGTTTCTTGCTAGAGGACGACCCCTCGTTCGGAGGGGGCGGGTTCCTGCGTGACTCAGAGGTGATGCTCTGCTCGAAACATGTAAATAAATAAAAAAACGGTGGTTACGAAGAATTTTTGTCGTTCGCCTGGGGGAAAAAATATAGATATGTATGCGAGAGAAATGGGGGGGCCCAAAAATTATTATTTTCCTTGGGGGGGTTTATCATCCGCTTAAGCATTTTCTTCAAAAGAGAGGAGTACCCGTGTGACTCATTTTTCAGAGGTGCTCGAAATATGGAAATAAAAAAACGGTGGCTACGATGAATTTTTGTATGGGAAAAAACAAATACGAGAAAATGGGGTTCACTACCGAAAAGTATATCTTCCTCTCAGGCATTTTTTTTCCCCTTCAAACGAAGAGGTTATCACACGATTTAAAAAAAAATTAGTCACAATGATAAGATTAAAAAATAAAACAAATCATGTTTCCTATGCTCCTCCCCCTTCCTGTTTTCTTAATGCTTTTGAGAAAATTAATCCAGATATCCGGTGTATTATCTATTTAAGCCTTTATCAGTCGATTGCCGCTTTGTCCGAAATTCGCGTTCCGTCACGATCGGACAAGTCCCCGCGATGACTCACGTTAGTTTAAATTTGAAAAATCATAGCAGTGCGAAATTTTTTTTTCTCGATGCGCGTCTCTTTTTCGATTAATATTAGCGGGGAGTCTTAATCAATGTATGCTAATTATTTTTAATTAAAATTGTCCGCTGGATCGGAGATCGCCCATTGGCCGACGATTGGCAAGCCTCCATTGGTGGAACAACCAAGCCGGGTGAGGTGTACTTAAAGCCAGACGTGCCAGAGCAGATCAAGCATTTTGTCGTCTCCGTTCGCTGGTTGAAGTTCATTGTCCAGGGGTCCAGGGGAAAAATGTCTTTCTTCGCATCGAAGCGCAGTCACGTCGAAATGGAAAAAAAGCCAGCAAAACGACCATGCAACGCCGAAGCGTCGGAAGAGAAAATCTTTCATCTTGGCGGGGACACATATGCTTCAATTTCAAATTTTAAAAACAAGACTCGCGTACACATCCGGGTGTACTCCAGAGATGACCAGAATGTCATGCGCCCTACGAAGGAAGGAGTTTGCTTGCGCCCCGAAATTTGGAGCACCCTCCTGGATCGCCTGGACGCTTTGAAGCTCCCCCGAACCTGTTTCGACACGGTTTTCGTGCTCAAGAAGGAGTTGGCCGTCGTGAATCACACCACGGACTTCGAACCCATGGTGAGCCTCCAGCAGTTGTACGAAAGACAGGACTTGTCTCTCCAGTTTGCCCGGGATCGTGTTGTTCTCAAGTCGCCGCAGATCCGACGCCTGTGTGACATGCGGGAGCGTGTTTTCGAAGCCGTGAAGAAGGACCTGCTGGGGAACACCTTTGCCGACTGCGTCGCGCAGGAACTCGCCAAGCACCCGAAGAGTGACTACGGATGGGATGCGGACACCCCTACGGCGTTCTACGAGCTCCAGAACACCCTCACCAAAATTTTTGCCAAGCACCTGGCCGAAAAAATTTCACTCTTGGTGAAGAAAGAGTGTTTGGACTGCGAACTCAGCCTGATGCCGCACGACTGCCCTCTGGATGATAGGAAGAGTAGCTACGACATCTACTTTGAGCAGGCACTGTATAGTGTGGACTGGCATCGGTTAGCTGTGGACTTTGTCGCTTCGGACGTCAAATGCCTCGCGGCCCTAAAGTGTGAATTTTTCGCGATGCTGGACTGCAAAATTTTTTTCAGGAAAGTGGAGGAGATGTTTGTAAAAAATTGTTTTGGTAATGATGTTTTATTAAATTTTGATTGTTTGTTTAAATAAAAATATATTTGTTTAACTTATTGTCTTTCCTGTCTCACATTAAAAAACAGTATAATAATAATATTTAAAAAAAAATAATAATAAATAAATAAAATAAGATTTAAAAAAAAAAGAAAAATATTTGGAAAAGGATTGAAAAATAAATAAAATGAATGAATTAATTTAAAAAAAAAAGGAATATCTCATACTACTGTGTCTTATATAAATAGACACGTAAGCAAAATAAAATGCTCTCATTTTAAGATGTCTCTTCAACAGTTATACAGTGATCCCGGGAAACCTGCAAGTTTCAGTGGTTTGAATGCTCTAAAGAGGGTGTTAGGTAAAAAAGTTAAAGCCAGAGAGATAAAGCAATTTTTAGAAAAAAAAGATTCCTATACTCTAAACAGGCCAGCAGCTCGTAAGTTTCATAGGAATCGAGTAATAGTGGGAGGTCTGAACGAACAGTTCCAGGCAGACCTCTTGGAATTAACGTCTCTGAGTCGTTTCAATAACGACTTTAAGTTTTTACTTACTTGTGTGGACACATTCTCCAAATATGCTTGGGCCATTCCCTTGAAAAATAAAAACGGTAGCAGTGTTTTAAACGGGTTTAAACAAATTTTTAAGGAAAGAAAGCCCGAGTCTTTACAAACCGACAAAGGGAAGGAGTTCACAAATAAGAGTGTACAGGAGTATTTGAAAGCAGAAAATATCCATTTTTTCACTACGAATAATGAAACTAAAGCGTGTATTGTTGAACGATTTCATCGAACTTTGATGTCAAAATTGACGAGGTATTTCACAGAACATAACACTCGCAAATACATAGATGTGATCAAAAAACTAGTTTCTAGTTATAATCACACATGGCACAGAAGCATAAAGATGGAGCCATCTTCGGTGAATATCGATAATCAAGCGCAAGTTTGGCAAAATCTGTATGGCGATATCGTAGAACCCAAAATTAAAGAACCTACCTTCAAAATCAATGACACTGTTCGTATTAGTAAATGGAAAGGGACATTTGAAAAAGGCTATGAAAACAATTGGTCAAGAGAGATATTCACAGTTCATCGAATTATTCCCAGAAACCCTGTCGTTTACGAACTAAAGGATCTAGCGGGTGAAATTTTAGCAGGTACGTTTTATGAAAAAGAAATGCAAAAGGTTACTGATTCGGGTTATTATCCAGTCGAAAAAGTGTTAAAAAAGAGAAAAAACAGAAATGGTAAAATGGAATATTTTGTTAAATTCTTGGGGTATCCAGAAAAATTCAATGCTTGGGTGAACGAAGTGAAAATGCTATAAATACTCGAGTCACTCCTCAAACACCTGTAGTCAAAATGTCATTTTACTTGACCTTACCTTCGGATTCTTCGCTCCATTACTTTCCTAGCAACAAGGTTTCTAGTTTTGTAACGCAACTGCCTTCACAAATTAACTTAGAGGGCAGCTGGGAGGTAGGCTTAGCTGAAATAATTTATCCACATACGTGGTACAATGTTAATGAAAATAATTGTATTTATGGCTTCGATTTAGGAGACGGAAAATTAATGGCAAGAAAGATACCTACAGGACAGTATGAAACCGTTCCAGACATTTTGAAAGCCATGACACTAGTGTCACATGAGGGAAAAATTAGTTTTAAATTTAATGCACACAATAAACGAGTGAAAATAAAGGTGGAAAATAAAGCTAAAGTTCATCTCGAGAAAGGGTTGTGCGACCTTTTAGGATTTCAGCCACAAACAGTGGAGAATCTGGCAGAGAGTTCTTTTGCAGCAGATCCCCACGCCGCATTTCCCGTATTTTATCTTTACAGTGACATAGTGCAGCCAGTTGTGGTGGGTCATGTTGAAGCTCCGTTGCTGAGAGTTGTGCGTGTTTCAGGAAAAGACGGAGACATGGTTAGCGCTCAATACGATAGGCCTCAGTATGTGCCAGTGATCCGCCACTCTTTTCACACTATTGAAATTGAACTACGCCTTAACTCGGGAGCTCTTGTGCCGTTTGAAAGGGGCAAAGTCATCGTAGTTTTACATTTTCGACTTCGGCAGATACTATAAATACCTGGAAGATAAGTGCGAAATGTATTTGCTTGCAATAAGCCGCAAACATGAGTAGTACGTCAAAAGTACCTTACATGTGCTGTACCAAAAAGTTCGAGGAACATTATGTCAATCATACTGGTTCTGGCATTCCATATTACGAAGGCGTATCATTTCAAAAAGGCTATGGCTTAGGAGGAGTGTTTCGTCGTTTGTTCCGTTCGGCATTACCTTTTCTCGTAAAAAGTGGGAAAGCGGTTGGAAAAGAAGCTATCATTACAGGAACAAGACTTGCCAGCGATGTGCTGTCGGGAGAAAAATTTAAAGTGGCTGCTAAAAGAGAGCAAGGGAGGCTGGTAAGGGTTTGGCTCGCAGAGCTATTGACCACGTACAGTCCATGATCGGTCGTGGTAAATATAAAAGGAAGAGAAAGAAACACAGTCGAGCCATACCTTCTAAAACAAGAAAGCGGAGAGGTCGTGACATTTTTGATCCATAATGGCTTTCATTTTAAAAGGGTCACCTGAATGTGTCAAGTCTGAATTAGAACTTTTTCATTTACCTGCTACCCAAACGGCGATAGAAAACGGCCAATGGGTTGAGTTCCATCCAATGAGTAACGTTTTTGACGGCGGTCCGTGTGAATTTTTTATATCGGGCAGTGGCCAGGACTATATAGACCTCAGTCAGACTCAGTTGTATGTAAAAGCAAAAATTGTAAAAGCAGACGGTTCAGCTTTGAAAGAAGAAGCAAAAATCGGTCCTGTTAATCTTTTCATGCATTCCCTTTTTTCCCAAGTGGATGTATCATTGAATGAAAACCTGGTTTCTAATTCCAGTAACACTTACCCTTACAGAGCGTACTTTGAGACACTTTTGAACCACGGATTCGACAGTAAATATTCTCAATTATCAGCTGAAATGTTTTACAGAGATAACTATGGGGGTCTTGAAAAAAGGTCGGGATTTTTCCAACTGAGCTCATCTGTAGACATGATTGGCGGTATTCACAGTGATTTGTTCCATCAAGAAAGATTGCTACTGAATTTAGTAGACGTTAAAGTTAAGTTGATTCGAAGTAAATCGGAATTTTGTTTGCAAGGAGCGGAAGGACATAAAGTCGTTATCGAGAAAATAAGTTTATTGATCAGAAAAGTACACGTTAGTCCGGGCGTGATTTTAGGACACGCTAAGGCGTTAGAAAAAGACACAGCAAAGTATCCAATCAATCGAGTTCTATGCAAAGTATATTCTGTGCCTCAAGGCTCAATGAGTATGGTTCAGGAGATCTTCAGCGGTTCAATGCCCAAGAAATTAATAATTGGATGCTTGGATAATGATGCTTTTCATGGCACCTTTCAAAAATCTCCTTTTGATTTTAAACATTTCAATATCAACTTCATAGGGGTTTATGTTGACGGTCAACCGAAACCTCATAATCCGATGGAGTTAAATTTTGAAAACAACAATTATATTAAGGGTTATCACAGTATTTTTTCCGTATCAGAAAGACTTGGCCATGATCAAGGACTGCACATATCAAGAGAAGACTACATAAAAGGAAATACACTTTTCGCGTTTAACCTGTCCTCTGATTTGTGTAATGGGGACCATTTAAATCTGATCAAGCAGAGCAATTTACGACTGGAAATAAAATTTGCTAAACCACTTGAAAAACACCATATGTGTATTAATTTTTTGCTGAGTTTGATAACGTTATCGAGATCAATAAAAATAGAAATATATTACACGATTTTGGGAACTGAAGAGATATTTTTTTTTAAAAAAATGGATGGAAATCAAATACGGCTCATTTTATCACGAGATCCTGATACTGCACCGTTTTTCAGAGGTGTGTTCCCATCAGATAAGATTCCAGAGTTAACTGAAAATAAATCAGCAATCGTTGTGAATTTAGATAAATCATCTGATCCAGGTTCACACTGGCTGGCATTTTATCAAGAAGAAAAGAAGATAGAGTTTTTTGATTCGTACGGAAATTCACCAGAATTTTACGGCGAACGATTTAGCGAAGTCATTCAGAACTATAATTCTGCACGTTGGAATTCTGTAGTTCTGCAAAGTTCAACGTCGAATGTTTGTGGAGCATATTGTTATTTACTATATTTTGAAACGCTGTCAAGGACACTCTATGAATGCTATTGTAAATAATTTGAGTCTCTGTAAAAAGAATGATTTTCGCATGTATTTATTTGTTAAAAAAAGATATGGTGTAAATTTTATATTCAGAAAATAAATAAAAAAAAAAAATGTGATAACTACTCATTTTTGTCTTCTTTTTCGCAATTAATATCTGTTCATATGCGACACCGCTTAGACGGAATTAGTATAAATACACACCCCCATACCTTAGAAAATCAGTTTTGACAATGAATTCCTTAAAATTGAGACATCCCGCTAACATACTCGTGGCCGGAGTAACCGGTTGTGGTAAAACTCAGTTATGTAAAAATATTATTGATTTTAAAATGATAGAAACCGTTCCCCCCCTAAAATCATTTGGTGTTATGGAGCATACCAAAAACTTTACCAAGAAATGAACAATGTTGAGTTTCACGAGGGTTTGCCTTCTAATATTAATACTGTGTCTCATGCCTTGGTTTCCTGGACGACCTCATGCAAGAAATTTTCTGGTGACAATAAGTTAACAAAACTGTTTACAAAAGGAAGTCACCACCGTAATTTAAGTATCATTTTTATTGTTCAAAATATATTTCATAAAGGGAAAGAAATGAGGGATATTTCTCTAAACTCCCATTACCTGATTATATTCAAGAATCCACGTGACAGATCACAAATCATGCATCCTCGGCAGACAGCTATATCCAAATAAAACTAAATTTTTCCAAGAAGTGTACGAAGATGCAACAAAAGAACCATTTAGCTATCTCTTAGTCGACTTAAAACCGGATACAGAAGAATTTTTGCGCCTGCGCAGTGGATTATTTCCAGGGGATAAATACTACGCGTACCAACCCCGATAACTCACTTCATGTTCAGACAAGATGAGTGACGCAGTGATAGACTTCGAAGGATTTCAACTCTGTCCGAGACGGTTTATCGTCAAAGAGATGGCTGTTTATGCCGTGAACGACGACACTTTTTCACGGCAGGTGGAGTTTTAAGCCACCCCATCCCTTCGAATTATTAAGTCGCAAAAAGCGACAAAACTTATTCCTGGGGTAACCAGGAATTTACACCATATAGAATGGGATGATGGTGAACTACACTATGGATTTTTGCGACACGTTCTGGATATGATCATGAAAATGTTTTCAACCATCTACATAAAAGGCTTGGAAAAAAAGAAATTTTAGAAGATCTGACGGGTCGAGAATTGTTCAACTTGGATGAGTTAGACTGCCCCAAGGTCACTGATCTGCCAAAATATGAAGTGACGTGCCCGTTCATGCACAGACAAGACTTGGAACACTGTGCTGTATATAAAGCGAGAGTCTTCTCGAGATTTTTAGAATCTGTATAACTTGTGACCGGTTCGGTATGTCTGCCTGTTCACGAAAACAGCTCGAACTTTTGAAATTGATTCTGAAAAG